>NC_065449.1:88816275-89116275 GCF_917563875.1 Diabrotica virgifera virgifera | reverse complement strand
CTGATGTTGGGTCGTGAAGTTCGTTTGCCCTGCGACCTAGAGTTTGGTTGCGGACCTTCCGAGGAATATGTTGCAGGCGAAGAATACGTAGACCGCCTGAAGTTACGAATGAACAACATTCATGAACTTGCCCGACAACACATCCAGATAGCCAGTGACAGAATGAAAGATCAATATGATTCTCGCTGCAAGAATGAAAGCTTCGAAGTAGGTGATCTTGTCTGGCTTTATAATCCACAACGTCGTCGAGGCCTGTGTCCTAAACTGCAAAGACAATGGGAAGGTCCGTATGAAGTTAAGAAGAAAATAAATGACGTAATATACAGAATTAAGAAGTTACCAAACGGTAAACCAAAAGTTATTCACATAAATCGTCTTGCACCATATGCTGGCTCAAATGAAACAGAGGAAGCCCGAGTCCTCCAACAGGAGATGAAAGATGCACCACAGCCAAGTTTTAAGGAATTTATGTCAAATTACGCAGAAATAAAGAGTGCTAGATTCGGCGTGACCACAGAAGTTCAGCAAGATCTGTTTGGTGTTCCAGAAAACGTCTCTCTAGCCCACTGTGTTGCCCAAGACCTCGAGATGACTAAAGGAATCTCGTCCGTATTCAATAGAAAGTTCGGCCGCCTGGACGAGTTAAGGAATCAACAACCTAAAATTGGAAGAGTATTGCGATTGGAAGATGGTCCTCGATCTTTGCTGTATATAGTGACCAGGAAGTCTTATACGGACACGCCAAGCTACGAGAACATATGGCGTGCTCTAACTAATTTGAAGAAAATCGTGTGTAATTATGACATCAAAGATTTGGCTATACCAAAAATAGGCCATGCAGTAGAAAATCTGGATTGGAAGATTGTGAGAAGCATGCTTGAAGTCATCTTCAGAGAAACTGGCGTACGAATTACTGTGTGTTGCATGAACCCGAAGATGTCATACCCTTCAAAGACAGTAGATTGCTATTTCTTCTTGAAGGGTGTATGCAGAGCTGGAGAGTCGTGTAGATTCCGCCATCCTGGGCCTTCATCTAGAGTTGCTGATCGGGACGCTCAGATCTTAAGAGGGGAGCAGTGTAACAAAAGAGAAATCTTGGACGACCACCGTATAACAGTAAACACCTCGAGAATGACGTCATCGAATGATCTAGGCCTCGGCGGAAAGGAGGAGGGACCCGTAGGCGGAACACGCTGATAGCTAGAGATGGGCGTCGATTGTTCCAGAATAACAACTGGGTATAAATACGGGCATATTTGTAAATACAGTTTTAGTCTTAAGCTAAAGTTTGTAAAGTAAACTTGTATAAATAAATAATAAAGTCGTAAATAAATACGAACCGCTAGTTTTATTGTAATTATAAGTAATTACAATAGTCACGTTACAATATGTAATATATTTGATTAGCGGTTATATTAAATTGGTGTAGCATACGTTGTAAATCATCTTCACTTTGAGAGATTAGTATTGCGTCGTCTGTATAGCAGATTATTTTAAGTTGTTTTGTGAAGATATATAGCTAATGTAAAATATATGGTTAATCTAAAATTGAAGAATACATTCCACATTGAAGCCTAAAATAAGGTGAAAATAACAAAATAAGAAATAACTTTAGAGAACAAATAATTATTTGAGGTCAACAAATTTTATAAAAGTATCAAAATGCTTACTTACTTTGTCTCTTAATCGTCTATATAGATATTTCCTCATAAATGTAATTAGAGCATCAGCTACACTAGGAGCATTAATAATATGCATTTCCTTAATTTGATTGTTCCAGATCTCCTAAAATAATCAGTGGTTAAAGTACACATTTGCTCACGGTTTTTGTTCCGATTTTAAAGAACATTGTACGTTCGAAATAGGTCAGGAAGTGGATAAACTTAATAGTTCTAAGCAACTTTTGTTCTATAGAATTTTTTCAGTAAGTCAATACTTTTCAAGTTACTTGCGATTGAATAAAAATGTTCTTTTTATTTATAACTCAAAAAGTAAGTATTTAACTTTTGACCGGGCGCCCTTTAAAAATTACAACGTCGGGCGCGCAGCAACAATTTACGGCCATGTAGTTCCTTATTATTTTTGACACTTTTTTTATTATTGACTGAAGAGCCGTCTTATTTTATGTAGTTCATAGAGCGCCAAAAGCACTTTAACGAGTTTCAACCCTTTTTTTTAATAAAACTTTAAATGAACATTTCCAATTTTTTAAACTATTGATAATATTTTTAGAATAAAATATCCTCCTAAAATTTTATATACTCGCATTAGAATTCGAAATAGTTTTACGTAAAATATACTTACCTACATACCTATAACTAAAACTCACAATTAACAATAATCTATTTTTTCAAATCTACATGAACTATAAATAAACACTACTTTCCTATGAAACAACAATAACGAATTCTTAAAATAATATACTACTACACTGAACAGATATCGATAAAGATAAGAACAGATAAGAGAAAATCTGACGCAGGTTTTTTAAAATGACAGTGACAATTTCTCTATGTTGCCTAATTAGTTATAAGTTATAATATGTTCGATTTATTGTTAAAAAAAAAATAGTAGGTCCAAAATGACACAAAATTTTTTTGGACTCCCTGTATAAATAACTATGTTAATGTTTATATTATTGAATAGATAAACTATTTTTAATGGGAAATAAGCCACAATTTTACCAAAAAAATGATTTTATTAACGTTTTGAAGCCCAAACCGGGTTTCGTTGTCAAAATACAAAATAAATAGTAGGTAGTGTTTTGTATTTTGACAACGAAACCCGATTTGGGCTTCGAAACGTTAATAAAATCATTTTTTTGCTAAAATTGTGGCTTATTTCCCATTAAAAATAGTTTATTATAAAAATACCACAAGGAAATAGCTTCAGAACAACATTATTGAATAGAGAATTGAATTACCTTTCAAATGAGCTATCACACAACCCACATTCTCATTTAAAAAAATCATCGATGACGTCATCACGCCCAGATGGGTGACATCACCAGTATGATATATATGCCAAAAAGTCGTAATTTAAAAATAAAAATTGACCTGTTTCGGGATTTTTTCCAAAAACATCAATTCTCAAGAAAATGAATTTATTCCAACCTTTACGTGCTCACTGTATAAAAGACATACCGTCGGAGGAGACGAGATGAAAATAATATACTATTTTACCATTGGCATTGAGGCGCCGTTTTTATGAAGTATGTTACCGTATAACAGCATATACATACCATATATTATATCTTACAAGTTAAAAAAATAGATAAAACATAATATATACCAGGGATAAGCAGTGCAAGACGATGTATGCTTCTTTTCATGAGCATTTTTCAGTGCGTCACAAATGATAGAAAAAAAGGTAAGTCCGTGATAATACACATTTATGACATTTATTCTCACATGAAATTTTAGTTAAATCTGACAGTTGTCAAATTTTATTTGCAATTTGGCATAAAAACAAATCAATTGGGTTTATTGCATTTATAAAATGCTATTTTCTTTGATTTGTATAGTCTTATAAATTGTACAGATTATATTCGTAGATATACTATATAATTACTAAATAACTTTTTTTTCGATTATAGCGCCATCTATTGACAACTAGAATAAATGTTATAAATTTCACCGACGAAATGTAATCACTAAAGCTCGGATTATAGGCAAAATGCCTTTTTTTGCCTATTATGCCTATTATAATTGTTTTTTGCACTTTTTGCCTTTTTTCGTAAATTCCGCCTATTTGTGCCTTTTTTAAAATTTCATGGTACTACCCATGATATTATGTTATTACTAAACCATTCTATAATAAAATTTTGGGTCAATAATAAAATATCAATGGTTTGTTTATATAACAGATTTCTAGGAAAATTTACCTGATCGAGACTTGAGGGTTAACTATTTGGAAATCCCTAAGCTTTATTAGTTTATTATCAGTTGTACACTCGGTTACTGTATCAGAGTTTAGTCACAAATTGCTATATCCTAGTTTAGTTTTGTTGCGTATACCGAAAAGCAAAGAACACGTTTTAAAACGTTTGTGTGAAAAGATGACATCTAAATTAAGGCTATGGATCGCACTTTATTCGGAACTTTCTCTAGAAGGAGATGGAGCATTTTGAAAACCATGCGGCAAATCGGTAAGTTTTATTTTTTCTTTTTTTTTCTCGTCCCACAACATAACTAAATTCTAAACCGTTTTGAGAATTCTAATTATTTTTTTTTAAATTCTCAGATTTAAAGTAGAAAAAAGTACTTTACTGACCAGCATTGTGGAACCCCACTTCATAAACATAATTTGGAAAAATTAAATTCCTCTAAGTTAGCCCAAATATCTCTGCGGGATAGTTTAAGCAGTTCAAAAAAAAGGAGTAAGACGCATTTAAATTTGATTTATGCCAGATGATGATTGCATCCAACATTTCTCTATATAAAGTTAATAACCCTAGTTTTAAATGCTTTTTCGAAAAATATCTTAATAAATCCTTACCGGACGAGAGTACATTGAGAAAACATACTGTGGAAAAATGTTACGTGGAATGTATTTCAAAAATTAAGCGGGAGTTAGAGGACAATTTTTTGTATATTATCGTGGATGAAACGACAGATGTATGCGGCAGGTATATAGCTAATTTAATGATTGGAATTTTGAACGAAAACTTTGCGAGAAAACCTTATTTAGTTGCCGTTAAAAAATTGGAAAAAACAAACAATTTAACAATAAGTCGATTTATACAAGATAGTTTAAAAAACCTCTTTTTACCCAACCCTATACCAGTGAATAAAATAGTTTTAATGCTTTCAGATGCTGCGGCATGTATGTTAAAAGCTGCTGTTAATTTAAAGATTTTTATCCTAATTTAATTCATTGCACTTGTGTAGCCCACGGGGTAAATAGAATTGCTGAAGAAATAAGAAATCTGTTTCCGTTGGTAAATAATTTTATAAATTTTATGAAAAAAGGTTTTGTAAAGGCTCCGTTGAGGGTGCAAATATATAAAGAAAGACTTCCCGGTGTCCCTTTGCCACCTAAACTAGTAATTACAAGGTGGGGAATCTGGCTCGAAGCAGTTTTTTTTTACGTTGAACTCTGCAATGAAATAGAATTAGTTATGTCAGAATTTGATGATGATATTTCCGAAGCCACTCGAGAAGCAAAAAAAATATTAAAAAATCCCAAATTGAAACAGGAACTCGCTTATATCAATGACAATTATAAATTAATAGTTACTACAACTACCTTATTAGAAAAACAAGAGATAAATTTATGTGAGTCAGTAAAATTATTAGATAATTTAAAGACGAAAATTAAATCGGCACCTGAAAGTAATGGTCAATTAATTTTTAAAAAAATGAAATATGTTTTCGACAAGAATGAAAGTTTTTCGTTTTTATCTAATGTTGCTAAAGTTTTGAATGGGACATTTTCCGAGGAATTACAAATTATGCCAGATTTATTATCCGCTCTGAAATATGCTCCAATTACATCTGTCGATGTCGAACGTTCGTTTTCAATGTACAAATTAATTTTAAGTGATCGAAGTCATAGTTTTAAGACCGAAAATATTGAAAAACATTTAGTTGTTTCTATTAATGATAAAATTTTAAGTGGTTACAATGTTTAATTATTAATTAACAGTTATTTAGTTACTAGTTTATTTATACTATTGTGTAAATATACCTGCCTTAAATTAATATTAGGTTAACTCACTTTGTACAATAAATAATAAGTTATATTCCTTTATTGCCTATATGTTGCCTAAATGTTAATATTCCTGTTTTTTTAATAAAAATCTTTGCCTATATAGGCGCCTTTTTCTTCAATTTTTGTTGCCTATAAATCCGAGCTTTAGTAATCACCGACGTGCGTTTTTCTGTCACATACAATTTAATGCGTTAGAAAGGAATCGAAAAACTGTGACGCACTGAAAGATCCTCATGAGAAAAAGCATATATAGTCCGTTCGCTAAACTCAGACTCAACTGGCTAGTGATTTAAGCTAGTAATTTTGCCAATTTGATAAAATTGTCAAAAAAATTATTACTGAATAGTTAATAATTACTAAATATTTAGTAATTTTGCAAATTTTGTCAAAATTGGCAAAAAGCAAAAAAGTTACGTACTAAAATCATTAGCCATTTGCGTCTGAGTTTAGCGAACCGACTATACTATTCTGCCTTTGTAGAGTTTGCCGAATATACTGTTTAACCATAGAAGAGACGCAAGTATCATATAGTCAATAGAAATAAGGATTTTCTCGGGATACTCAAAGATCTAGGTAGCTGACTACTTTTTTAGTTATTGTAGACCTATAGAAAGAAAACCTACCTATTTCCTGCCTAGAGTTCGCGTCCGTTTTTTAATTATTAATAATTTAGTGCAAAAAACGCGATTTTTTCGATTTTTTACACCCCATTCAAAGGCTAAATAGTTGATATAAAATTACAAAATTTAATTTTTTAGAACATTGGAAGAGCTTCAAAATGCCGATTTTTGAAAGTTAAAAAGTTAATTTGTTGTTACGCAAACTGCAAAATAAGTGAAAATCGTTATTTGTTAAAACTTTTACTAAAACTACCTTAGAACTTTAGTGTTTCACCCAAAGTTGGGTATTGGGGTACTTAACAAACCCTCAAAATTTGAGACCGAGCCATTAATTAGTTTAAGAGTTATTCTATTCGTTTATCCCAGAGACCTATATTTGGCAATAACATAAGACAGAACATGTTGTCCGTAGAAATAGTCTTTTTCTATATTCTAAAAGCTAGTATTTTAACACGAATAGCTATGTGTTACATTACCCACAGCTAATTTGTTTATAATAATTAAGGAATCTCATTAATGCCATTTTAAAGAATGGGATTTGTGTTTTCCTTAAAAAAATTGCACAAACATTGTACCTTCACAGCACCCTCTACGATTTTTCAAAAATATAGTTCAAACGATTACTACAAATCCACCGAGTTAAAATACCGAAAAACCAATTTGAAACTAATACAATTTTCTGTATCTCTGGATCAACTCAATGGATTTTGATCTTTCTTTTTTTAACCTTTAACTACAGGCGCTGGCGTATTTTGTACGCCAGATATATAAATTCTACTGCAAATACATTTAAAAATATAATTTTTGTCCTTATTTATCTATCTAACCTATCACTGCAATGTGCTTTACAATTGGTTTTAGTTTCGTTATAATCGGCGTTCTGGGAAGATCGTTATTTACTTATTTGTTGTTTCCGGTGGTGGACAATATACGCCACGATTATAGTAATATAAGTACATCTTTCAATTGTTTTTTAGTCATTATGGCACAAAATATATTTTGCTTTATAAACAATACTTTTTTTCATGTAAAAAATCACATTTCAAAAAAATGTTTATTAGTAATTTTATTTATCATGGGATCATATTCCAGTTATAAATCCCAATTGGCTTACTGAGAAGGAACTCCCAAGTATTCGCTGATGCCGAATACAATTTATAACAAACAACTAAGTGTAATTTTCAAAACAAAATAAACAAATCCGCTGTTTTTAAGTGTACTTTTTTGTGGCGTATAAAGTACGCCACGCGTATAGTTATGTTATAACTTGTTGCGCGGGTAGTTAAAGGTTAAATAGGTTTGCAGTTTCTACATACATTACAAATATGCAATTTATTTATAAATTGATTAATTAATAAACAGTCTAATTTGTTTAAACAATTCTTTCAAAAATATTTTTTTTACAAAAATCTATTTTTTTAATCACAGTATCATTAATGATCATAGAAAAAGTTAAAGCACACTTTAATAAATACCTTATTTTTATTAGATAATTATTTATTGAAGCTAATTTATTTATTAAAGTATACCTTAACTTTTTCTATGATTAATAATGATAGTATGATTAAAATCATGAATTTTTGGGAAAAAATTATTTTTTCAAAAATTGTTTAAACAAATTAGACTGTTTATTAATTAATAAATGTCTAATTAGGCAAATTGCATATTTGTAATATAAAGAAAAATAACATACAAATTAAAAAAAGAACGATCACAATTAGTTCAGAGAAATAAGGAAAAAAAATATCATGTTGGTGACACAACCCCCTCCAGGCCGAAACCAAAGTTTTTGAGTAGCATGGACATATATAATAATAACCTATATGTTTCCTGCTTTTTCTATAATTTTCATTTTTTCGTCTACTACCAAAAAGTTAAGTATTTTAAACAAATTTGAGAGTAAAAAGCTAATAAATCGTATAAAAAACTTCAATATTGTGTTCGCTGAATATGCCTATCCTTATTGGTTGCCTAGAAAATTGCAAAATAAATCATAAATTTTGAGTTTTTTAAATATTCATAACTTATGTAAAAATTAACTTAGAACGTTCTTATTACAAGGAATGCTGAGACCTTTGGTGCTTAAATCATACCCCAAATTTCAAAGCAATTGGTCAAATTGTTTAAAAGGTATTTAATTTGATTATCCCAAATTAATTTTTTTTGCAACGCAATGTATATTTCAGAATATGATGAAGTTACACTAATACTTTGGATAGTTTATAAAAGAAGAAGATTTATACTATTAATTTAATTAAAAAAATAACAAAAAATAATTCTAAATACTGCAAAATTATTTTGCAAAACATGTGAATTAAAAAAAGGGGGGGCTATCTTCGTCCCTAATTGTCCTAGGACAATTGTTTTTCTTTCTAAATGTGTATAAAAATTCAGTCTTTCCAAATATGAAAAAATAATTTTTCTACGGGTAACGGTTAAAAAGTTATTCTAATTGTTTATAAGTAAGCAAAAAATCGACGTGTTTTTGCAGAATAATTTTAAACTGTGTAAAATTACTTTTTGTCATTTTTTTTAAATGAAGTCAATAGTATAAATGTTCTTCTTCCATAAGTGTCAGAAGTCTTACTGTAACTATCATTTTCTGACTTATAGTGTTGCAAAAAAATGAATTTGGGATAAACAAATTAAATAACTTTTAAACTATTTGACCAATTTCTTTGAAATTTAAAATATAACTTAAGCACCAGAAGTCTCAGGAATTCGTGTAATAAGAAGATTTTAACTTAATTTTTACATAAGTTATGAATATTTATATAAACTCAAAATTTATAATTTATTTTGCAATTTTCTAAGCAACCAATAAGAATAGACATATTCAGCGAACGCCATATTGAAATTTTTTAGACGATTTACGAGTTTCTTACTTTCAAATTTGTTTAAAATGCTTAACTTTTTGGTTATAGACAAAAAAATCGAAAATTTACCGTTTTTTGATCTTCATTTGTTTATAACGATGTATATCATCAAAATCGGCTGCAGGAAACATAAACGTTATTAATATAGATATCCATACTACTCAAAAAATTTGGTTTCGGCCTGGAGGGGGATGTGTCACGAGAAAAATCTTATTTCTCTGGACTAAATATATTCAGTAGATCCCGAGATATAGAAAATGATAGTAGTTTTAAGTTGCCTTTTTTATATTATGTGAAAGGTTAAATAGAAGTCTGCTTCTACTGGATCTATAGACTTTATAAATAAAGCGTTTTTATTCACTTTTTTATAAGCTGTATCTGCTAACAATTTTTTTTTTTCGACAAGTACTTACTTTTTGAGTTACTTCTTTGCGAAAAATCATGCTTCAAAACGAACTAATAGGTCTGGATCCAGCGTATGAAAAAAAAGTTAATTAATAGCAAGCTGAAAATTTGTTAATAGCTTAAGGGTGTCTAGTTGGTCAAACTTTGATATATGGGAACACTGGAACAGGGAAAGTTTTAATTGTGGAACAGGTTAAAAATTTGGAACGGTTAGACCGCGAAAACGGCACATGTATTTTGTCCGACAGAACAGACTTAAACTCTCCGAACAGAGATTAAACTCTCATGCAAAAATCAGATTGCTATTTATTACCTGTCATAATTCCTGTCATTTGACATATTCTACGTGTTCCACTAATTAAAACGCACATTTGGTAATAAATAACAGTCTGATTTTTGCATGAGAGTTTAAATCTCAGTTCGGAGAGTTTAAGTCTGTTCTGTTGGACAAAATACATGTGCCGTTTTCGTGGTCTGACCGTTCCAAATTTTTAACCTGTTCCACAATTAAAAATTTCCTTGTTCCAGTGTTCCCATATATCACCCGACTAGTGACCTGACCACTAGAAGTTTGTCCGACTAAACACCCTTAAGCTATTAACAACTTTTCAGCTTGCTATTAATCAGCTTTTTTTCATACGCGGGATCCAGACCTATAAACTTCATTGAAACACTTCACTAAAAATGCGATTTTTTGCTGCAAAACGAATATACTCACTCGAAAATATCTCGAAAAGTATTGACTTAGTGAATGGACTTAATAGAACAAAAGTTGCTTAGAATTAGTTAGTTTATACACTTCCTGACTTAGTTTGAAAGTATGATTTTTCACCCCCGAGAAAGGGTGATATTCTCCCCCAGGGCAAAATCACCCATTAGCACAATATCATTTTTTTCTGTCATATGTCAATCAAAGCGGTTCTTTAAAATTCGAAGGTTTTGCAATATTTTACCGTGAGTGAATAGACTAATAATTATTTTTCCGTTAAGAGCGTATGCGCAAAATTTCGGGCCAATGCTTTTTAAATGCATTCAGTTTTTTTCAAATTCTGAAGCTATTAAATTGTTTTTGAAAAATTTAAACGCAGAATCAAAGATTGCATCATTGCCAAGGGCCTAAAGTTCCTTAGAATAAAAAGAAAGTTTATTTTGAATGAGATATTTGAAATTAAAAATCACACTTAATTTTCTCTTGTTTTTCGCTCCTGTAACTTAATAAAATAAACATTATACCTAGAAGTTTTCAGGGACTTTCGGCCCTCGGTAACAATATTATACATATAATCTTTCATTCTGCGTTTATATTTTTCAGAAATATTTATGTTTTCTCAGGATTCGAAAAAATAATGCATTTAAATAACATTGGCCCGACACTTTGCACCTACACTCTTTTAGTGAACTATTTTATAGAAGAACTATTTTATTAGTGTTATTTTTACCTCGCAGATAAAATCCAGTTTTTTAAACATCTGTGGGGTTGCTTTTCCTACATGTCCCAGTTTAACATTTTTGTAATCCAGAACATAAATATCTCCAAGTGCAAGATCTTCCCACATCTTTACCTCATTAAGATGAATCATTGATACTATAGGTTGGTCCCCAACTATCTTCTCGGGATTGCCATCAACTTTGTTTAAAATCACTCTTTGCAAATTTGGAGTCAACGTTGGTAGTGGTACCGTGGTTCTGAAAAGTGGTCAAAATAAATTATTAGGTTGTCTATATGTCTCAGTGGTAGAAGCTAGTAAGATAAAATCGAGAACGCTGCTTTCTTCTTACATGCCTACATATTTAGCTATAATAACAATTTGATGAAAAATCCTTTGTAAAAGGTATAAAATTTATTAAAATCCCTTTTAGGGCTACATTACAGAACGTTTTTGATATTTAAAAATATCGTCATCAGTAAAGCTCGGATTATAGGCAAAATGCCGTTTTTTGCCTATTTTGCCTATTATAATTGTTTTTTGCACTTTTTGCCTTTTTCGTAAATTCCGCCTATTTGTGCCTTTTTTAAAATATCATGGTACTACCCATGATATTATTCTATTACTAAACCATTCTATAATAAAATTTTGGGTCAATAATAAATTATCAATGGTTTGTTTATATAACAAATTTTTTAGGAACATGTACTTGATCGAGACTTGAGGGATAACTATTTGGAAATCCCTAAGCTTTATTAGTTTATTATCAGTTGTACAGTCGGTTACTGTATCAGAGTTTAGTCACAAATTGCTATAAC
The DNA here is from genome assembly GCF_917563875.1 of Diabrotica virgifera virgifera. Lineage (NCBI taxonomy): Eukaryota > Metazoa > Arthropoda > Insecta > Coleoptera > Chrysomelidae > Diabrotica > Diabrotica virgifera. The sequence continues at coordinate 89,104,417 of NC_065449.1, read as the reverse complement.
CTAGTTTAGTTTTGTTGCGTATACCGAAAAGCAAAGAACACGTTTTAAAACGTTTTAGACATTTGTGTGAAAAGATGACATCTAAATTAAGGCTATGGATCGCACCTTATTCGGAACTTTCTCTAGAAGGAGATGGAGCATTTTGTAAACCATGCGGCAAATCGGTAAGTTTTATTTTTTCTCTTTTTTTCTCGTCCCACAACATAACTAAATTCTAAAGCAGTTTTATAATTCCAATTATTTATTTTTAAATTTTCAGATTTCAATTAGAAAAAAGTACTTTATTGACCAGCATTGTGGAACCCCACTTCATAAACGTAATTCATAAAAAAAAGGAGGAAGACGCATTTAAATTTGATTTATGCCAGATGATGATTGCATCCAACATTCCTCTTTATAAAGTTAATAACCCTAGTTTTAAATGCTTTTTCGAAAAATATCTTAATAAATCCTTACCGGACGAGATTACATTGAGAAAACATACTGTGGAAAAATGTTATGTGGAATGTATTTCAAAAATTAAGCGGGAGTTAGAGGACAATTTTTTGTATATATCGTGGATGAAACGACAGATGTATGCGGCAGGTATATATCTAATTTAATGATTGGAATTTTGAACGAAAACTTTGCGAGAAAACCTTATTTAGTTGCCGTTAAAGAATTGGAAAAAACAAACAATTTAACAAAAAGTCGATTTATACAAGATAGTTTAACAAACCTCTTTTTACCCAAACCTATACCAGTGAATAAAATAGTTTTAATGCTTTCAGATGCTGCGGCATATATGTTGAAAGCTGCTGTTAATTTAAAGATTTTTTATCCTAATTTAATTCATTGCCCTTTTGTAGCCCACGGGGTAACTAGAATTGCTGAAGAAATAAGAAATCTGTTTCCGTTGGTAAATAATTTTATAAATTTTATGAAAAAAGTTTTTGTAAAGGCTCCGTTGAGGGTGCAAATATATAAAGAAATACTTCCCGGTGTCCCTTTGCCACCTAAACCAGTAATTACAAGGTGAGGAACCTGGCTCGAAGCAGTTTTTTTTTTTTACTTTGAACACTGCAATGAAATAGAATTAGTTATGTCAGAATTTGATGATGATATTTCCGAAGCCATTCGAGAAGCAAAAAAATATTAAAAAATCCCAAATTGAAACAGGAACTCGCTTATATCAATGACAATTATAAATTAATAGTTACCACAATTACCTTATTAGAAAAACAAGAGATAAATTTATGTGAGTCAGTAAAATTAATAGATAATTTAAAGACGAAAATTAAATCGGCACCTGGAAATAACGGTCAAATAATTAAAAAAAAATGAAATATCGCACCTTGAAAACAAAAGTGGCACTATACTGAAAACATCAATTTTTAGTTATAGCGACATCTGCATTACTTTTGACTAAACGCTCCTTTTGCAGAGACTCCTGTTCTAATAGCTCGCATAGTTTCTCCTAGAAGTCGCTAGTGTCACTTTTGACTTTTAGGTGTTTTGTCAAAGTGGTAATTTAAAAAGTGGCACTCTATCTGTTTCCGGCGGATTGTTAAGGGAGAAGCACGTCGTGGTAAGTAAAAAAGTGACATTTTTTCTTTAGTGCCAGTTTTTACGTAAATTATGTAGTTATTCTGCCTAGTTAATGAATGAAAAACTGACATTTTAAGTATAGTGTCGGTTTTTGAATAACCTAAATGACTAAGTTCTTATATCAACGAATTAAATAATAGCATTTTTCGTTAAGTGCCATTTTTCTAAGAAGTGGAATGAGATTATACTGTTTTTTGTAACTCGATAAATGTCAAATTTAGTTTAATGTCAGTCTTTTAGTAAAAATAATAGGACAATCATGCTGTATTTTAATAAATAAAAGATAAATAAAAGATATTAATTGCAGTTTCTCGTGTGTAGTGGTTTTATAATAATGAAATATAAATAACTGTGATTATTTCTTGAAAAAGAACATGATTTTAACGTTAGATACACCATCAAAATATTGCTAAGTGCATAGACTTTTTTTGTTTAAGGGGTTATAATCATGGACAATTCACACAGTAGAAGTAGAAGAATATTACAATTAGTAGCTCAAAATAAAGGTAGTCAAAATCCAGTACCTGAAAAAATGGAAGAAAGATGCCAAAGTTTAGGTTTTACAGAAACTAAATCCAACCATTTACAAACATCCAGCAACGACTTCGGTTCGTTTAACAACGAAAACTTATCCAGTGATGACAGTGGTGACTTTTCACCCGTTTCAGACGATGACAGAACCTACGCACCCCCCAAAAAAAGATGCCGAAAATCCAGCTCTTCATCTACTTCCAGATCTTCATCTTCTTCCAGCTCGTGCTCCTGTTCTACAAGATCCTCTACATGTTCTTCAAGTTCTTCCTCACATTCTTTCACTAAATGTGCAGCTTACGTAGATGAAAAAAATTCAGAACTTTCTAATGAAAACGAAATAATCATACATGAAGAAGTAGTAAGTAAAAATAGTGGTGATTTGACGACAATTATAAATGAGAATAATTCAAATTCTTTTAACGAGGATTTTAATGAACATGTTATATCTAACGATATTGGTGATGAGTTGCTAACTATAACAGATAATGAAAATGTTCGGATTGCAAATAATAATGTCATGGAGGATATTCCATCTGCTATTTTAAATGGGATCGACAAACCTAGGAAACAAAAAAAAAATGAACGATATGCCAAAACTGCTAAGTCTTTAAAAGACTCTGGACAAGAATATGTTTCGAGTTCTAGATCAAAAAAAGTGATCCAAGCTAAAACTATAAAAAGTTCTTGTGGATTAAGTTGTCGCCTGAAATGCCCAGAAAAAATTAATGAGGAATCAAGAAAACGATTATTCCATGATTATTGGGGAATGGCTTCGCTGATCAGGCAAAGAGAATATATCTCGCGTAATATAGAAGAGATTCATCCAAAGTATCAATACAAGAAAGCAGATTCGACTAGAAAGTTAAAAAGTGCGTTCTATTTTGATGTCAATGGTACTAGAAGCAAAATATGTAAAACATTTTTTAAAAATACATTAAATATAACAGATAGATGTATCAGAACAGTTATTGAGAAGAGAAATAATATGACTGGTATACTAGAAGGTGAACAAAGAGGTAAACATGGAAAACATCGAAAAGTGCCAATTGACTTGACAGAAGGAGTAAAACGTCACATCAATAGTATACCTCGAATTGAAAGTCATTATTTGCGGAAACAAACAACGAAGGAATATATAGATGGCGGAAAAACCTTAACAGATATTTATTTTGATTACAAAGAAGACTGTATACAACAAAGATCACCCTATGTAATGATACACACATATCGAAAAATATTTAACGAGGAGTTTAATATTGGGTTCTTTGCACCAAAGAAGGATCAATGTGAGCAATGTACTAAATACAAGATTGCTGAAGGTTGTGAAAAAGATGCACAAAAAGAAAATTATGAGCGACATTTGGCTGAAAAAGAAAAGAGTCGCGAGGAAAAGGCTAATGATAAAGAGAACGTGTCGCACAGTTTTATTGTGGCATGTTATGACTTGCAAGCAGTAATGCCAGTTCCAAATGGTGAGGTATCAACTTTCTATTACAAGTCTAAAGTAAATTGCTTAAATTTTACTATCTCTGAACTCAAACAGGACAAAACTGAATGCTTCTTTTGGGATGAAACACAAGGAAATCGCGGAGCTAATGAGATAGCTAGTTGTGTTTTAAAGTATCTGCAGAAAAAGTCTCTAACTGCTGATGAAAAATTGAATGTCATCTTTTATTCTGATAACTGTTGTGGACAGCAAAAAAACCAGTTCATTATTGGGATGTACATACATGCTGTCCTAAATTTAAAAATAAAATCTATTACCCACAAATTTTTAATACGTGGTCATACTCAGAACGAAGGGGACGCTGTACATTCTTTGATTGAAAAACAAGTCAAAAGATGTCTTAAGTCAGGACCAATATACGTACCTTCGCAATATGTTTGTGCTATTCGAAGCGCAAAAAAAAGAGGGACACCTTTCGCTGTAAATGAAATGAGCTATGGCGATTTCTTGGATATAAAACAATTACCGGTTCCGAGGCTGAATAAGAGCGTAGATGGCCAAGTTGTAAAACTGTCTGATTTAAAAGTAATCAAAGTTGAGAAAAACGAACATGAAGAGATAAAAATTAGCTACAAAACATCTTACTTTGATGATTTTAAAGAGCTTGACTTAAATAAAAGAACCAATAGAAATAGTCGTCCTTCAGAAATCAAACCTCTGTATCAGCGTAAATTGGATATATCACAGAGAAAGAAAGATGATGTAAGAAGTCTTATTGATGCTGGCTTAATTCCCAATTATTACAGATCCTATTATCAAAGTATGTTTGAATAATATTTAAGTTTTTTAATTATTTTAATTTCGAGAAAATGTGAAGTTTCATTAAGTATTAATAATAGTTTGTTTACTTTTACCAAATAAACGATTGTTCTTTTTAATATGCGACAATTTCGTTTTATTTTTCTGTTTTTTTATCATAAGGTAAATATTAACTTGACTTTTTATTCTAATAATCAGAACTTTTAGGTAAAACAAAAGTGGCACTATAAGGAATTTTTTTTAAAGATTTTTTTTTAAATTAGTAGTTACATTATTAATTTGCCTTCTTCGGTAGAAGCTAACTGTGCTTTAATCAAACTGTTGAATAACATTAATTATAGTATGTAATTCGGTTATTTTAGTTCAATATCCATTACAGAACTCTTCGAAAAACTTTAAACGGTCATACTGAAATATTTAGTTTTTGGGATAATGCCACTTTTGTTTTCAAGGTGCGATATGTTTTCGACAAGAATGAAGGTTTTTCGTTTTTATCTAATGTTGCTAAAGTTTTGAATGGGACATTTTCCGAGGAATTATAAATTATGCCAGATTTATTATCCGCTCTGAAATATGCTCCAATTACATCTGTCGATGTCGAACGTTGGTTTTCAATGTACAAATTAATTTTAAGTGATCGAAGACATAGTTTTAAGACCGAAAATATTGAAAAACATTTAGTTGTTTCTATTAATGATAAAATTTTAAGTGGTTACAATGTTTAATTATTAATTAGCAGTTATTCAGTTACTAGTTTATTTATACTAATGTTATGATTATGATGTGTAAATATACCTGCCTTAAGTTAATATTACGTTAATTCACTTTGTACAATAAATAATAAGTTATATTCCTTTATTGCCTATATTTTGTCTAAATGTTAATATTCCTGCCTTTTTTAATAAAAATCTTTGCCTATATAGGCGCCTTTTTCTTCAATTTTTGTTGCCTATAAATCCGAGCTTTAGTCATCAGTGTTTAGAACTGGCTGATCGCAAGCTGAGCCATCAAAGAAATACCAGGGTAAGAACCCTTTAAATTGTATAAGCATTTGTTATATTAGCATATTTGCTTAAAATTTCATAGGATAGATATCATTTATAAAGAATTAGGCCCTTGGTGACAGCATGACTCCCCCATCACGTAGGTTGCTAAACAGGTAGATATGTCTATAATGAAGACTGTTAGGCCATCTTTGGCCACTTTCGATTATTTCATGTTCCCAAATCTGAAGAGATTTTGGATGGCCCGTAAATAAAATTTAGCACGAACTAAGAAATAATTGACGAAATAAAAAAAAATTTGCAGAGCTTTCAGGATCCTATTATTCGGATGGCATAAAGAAGTTGGAGAATCTCGAAATATATCGTGTTGTCTGAGCATTTTGCTAATAGGTGTAATAGCGTACTGAGTTAAGTGAACGATTTGCTAATAGGCGTGTTCTTATGTAAGCATTTAAACAACTTCTTTCTACTAGTTACATAATTCATTTAATTTCACTTTATTTTAGTGCTTCATTTAAAATGGAGTCGTATGATTCATATGAGAAAGTAGTACAGTCACTGAAAGTGGATATGAGCTATTACCTTCGATTTAGTTGAGCCTACATCGATTTGCATGAAAAGTGGTAAGTGGTTAGAGGATATCTCAAGGAACAAAGGTGACATAATGCCAAGCGCTTTTTCCTGGGGGTGGATGCCACTCCTTCTCTTGGGTGAAAATTATTTTATTGAAAATAACCCCATAATTCAATAGAGGGACAAATTTTAAGCAACATTTGTTATATTTTATAAAGTTATTAAAATAAATCAAAACTTTTTGAATGATTAAAGATCAAAGATTTTAATTTTTCTTGAGAAAAATGCTTGTTTTTAACCGATTTTTCATCAATAACTCAAAAACTATAAGATTTTACATAAAATTTATAATTACCAAAATTGAAGCTAATAACAAATGAAATAAAAAAGTTACTAGAAAAAACTTTTATTGTTAACTGGAAGTGAGTGTAGGGAGCTGAGAAGTTAAATTTTCAAGATCGAAACTTGTTATAGTACGGTTTGGAGGAATGTATATACAACAAATGGTAATTTTGTAAGGACACCAAGCTGTAACGGCTGTTGCTTCGAGGTTTGTGTTTAGTGGAAATTCTTTATGGAAAATGTCATCGGAAACAAAAATTGATGCTCCTCCACTGGCTCGAATTTGAGTAGTTGGAATGTAGTGGTAACCAGTAAAATTTTAAATTTTCCGGAAAATTTATCGCTAAAATTTGTTTCTTGTAGGCAAAGAAGTCGGGAGAAAACTCAGAAATAAGCTGTTCAAGGAGTGGACGACGAGGATTAAATTCATCACATTTCCATTGTATCAATGTGAAGGCAGAGATTAATATGTAGAGGTTTTGGATTTTTGCGAACTTTGTGAACTATCGGACAAGTATTCTTTATCAGACACATCCTGGAGATTATCATGACTGTCTATACTTTCAGAATCATCTGTTGTGGGGTTTATTTTAGATTTAATTTTTTTTATTAAGCGTGTAATTCTGACTTTTGGGGATCTTTCTTTAAAAGTTGGGTTTATCGATTGCAGAGTTAGAATAAGGGATTTAATATCTGTTGTAAATCTTAATGCTTCTGAGATAGGGTCACAGCTACCATAAGCGTTCTCGATAAAGGCAATTATATTATCAGGAGAGACTACAAACGCTTCCGGAGTTTGTTTATAGGCTTCTTGGATTGCTTGCTTAAAGGCAATGGATAGACTGGGGTCGACAGAAAAACTACGTTTTAGTTTATTTTTTGTATTGGAAGAGTTGGAGGAACTAGGAGCTGTTTGACTGGGAGGAGGCATGGCTTCTTCTGTTGCAGGGTTTTCCCCAGATTGAACGTTTTGATCTTTTACAGATGACCCAGAAGAGGGTGGCCTCTCCTGTGAAAGTGGAGATTTTAAACGTTGTTCATCTGACTGTTCAGATATTGGTTCATTTTCGTAATTTTCTGAGGATGAAGAGAGATAAGGTAAATTGGTTTGAGGGGAACACATTTCAGTATGAGAGAAAAGTTTTGTATTCTGTTGCTGTGGCGTTGATTTGGTGATGGGGGTTAGGTCATAAGAAATAGTAGAGTTTTGAGATAACACATTGTCTGTCACAAGTTGTGTATGCTGTTGCTGTGGCGTTGATTCGGTAGTGGGAGTTGGGTCGTGAGAAAGAGGAGAATTTTGAGATAACACATTGTTAGATGAAGTATTGGGGCAATTTGAAGCAACATGTCCTGGCTGTTTGCATACGAAACATTCCATCTTGTCCGTTGATAGAAAAATTCTATTATCATTGCCTTCAAAAGAAATTAACAAGGAGGTGTGAAGCTCGAAATTATCAGAGGGTGAAAAGACATACACTTGACGACAGAAGCTGAGGATGTGAGAATACTCATCACCTGGAATTCCTGCTTTAATGAAAGACACAGGGGAGGCTATTTGAAGACCAAGACTCTTGATTGCATTTTCTGCAAGTTCGTGGGGAATATAACGCACCATCAATGCAAGACTATCACAACTCAAAAATTGCCATTTTTTGTTTTTTATGAATCTGTAATGGTAATGGGTAGTCTAACACAATGAAAGAGTATTATAACTCAAAATTTAATATAAGACATTATTAAACAATATTAATGTTAAGTTATAATACTCTTGCATTATGTTAGACTACCCATTACCATTACAGATTCATAAAAAACAAAAAATGGCAATTTTTGGGTTGTGATATTCTTGAATTGATGGTACGATAAGGAGATATATTCGAGATTAATATTCTTTTTGTCGGGGAGACAAGTTTTCTAATACTTAAAATTAAGGATCCGATTTGGATAGTTGGGTGGGACTTCAGAAGTTGATCAACGAGATTTGGGTTGGCTAGATATATGCAGATTCTATTGTTAGAGATTCTGGAAGCAAAGGAAATATATTTTGGTCCGATGACATCACAAATAGCTTTAACGTAATCTAGAAGTTTAAGGTTTTCTTCTGCGTGAAGGACTATGGCTTGCTCTTTTTTTGGTAGAGATGGTGTTTTCGGAGTAGATTTTGCAGCGTTTACGTACGAGATTGATGTAGTAGCTTGAGTGTTTGTAGCACTTTGAAGGGCCATGGTTGAGGTAGAAACTGTAGGATTACTGTGTATGGTTGTACTTGTCATGCAGATACAGACAATAGCTTCGTGTTATATTTCTTCTTTAAATGGTTCTGGTATTAGAATTGCATTCAAAGCCATTATGCTAGATGGTCAGCAAGAACCAGCAAACTGGTGAAACCAGCCGCTGGTATGTACTTTTTATAAATTAAATATAATTTATATTGGTTTAATCATATAACGAAATTAATACGTACAAATTTTGTCCAGTAATCACTTTTTAAAATACACTATTAAATCGAAAATCAATTACACTAATTACTACTGATAAGGTAAACTAGATTTTAATTATACTTGGCACAGGTCTTACTCGTAGGAATGCTAGATAGCCCAGTAAATGAACGGGAAATTCGGCGATACCGTGTAATTTTCAGGGGCAACTCCGAATTGCATGAAAATTTGGATTTAGGTTCTACTTACCCTCCACTTCAAAGTTGAAATTGTTTTGTTGGTTGCTTTTACTTGGGGGGTGACAGTCACCCCTTCTAGGGGGTGAAAAGACATACGTTCAAGGTAAGACAGGAAATGCATAAATTGACTGATTTTAAGCAACTTTTGTTCTATAGAGTTTTTTACGTAAGTCAATACTTTTCGAGTTATTTGCCATTGAAAATGTTGATTTTTCGACAAAAAAATTACGTTTTCAGACGGTTTTTCGCAAATAACTCAAAAAGTAAATATTTTATCGAAAAAAATATCCTTAGCAAAAGTGTAGCTTATAAAAAACTCAAAAAAATGGTGTATCAGTAAAGTCTATCAATCAAATAAAAACAAAGTTGTAGCTCATGAAAAATACGTTCTTATTCGTCTAATTCCAAATCGAATATTTCAAGGTGAAATCACCGAAAAATTAAGCACTTTTCAGGAAAAACCCATTTAAACTTTTTTAGAGTGTTTATAAAAAGATTTGTTTTAATTGTTAACAAAAGTTTTAGCATTAAAAATAAGCGAGTTACGCTCAAAATAAAGTTGGCCCTATTTTTTTTTGTAAAAAATCATGAAAATCTCGCAGTGTTTAGCTCCCCAAATAAAATTAATCGCTACTGCTTTACAAATAATTTACTTACCTATCTATTTTTTATATGATTTGTCAGTTTCACGGGTTTAAAGTGTTTATTTTTGAAAGGGTTATAATTGAGAAAGCTTAAATGTCACTAATCATGAGTGTATGCAAATTTTGAACAGCCATAAATTAACCAATTATGGAGAAACGGAGAAACAAAATAAACTAGCATATTAAAATTTATAATAGCAAAACCTACATTTTTTTACTCTTTAATATTTTTCTTATCACTAATACTTTTTAAGTTATTTTAAGTTAAATGAAATTTTTCAAAAATTTTTAGAATTTTTTTTTAATATAAAACCAAATGTTTTCAAAAATAAGCACTTCAAACGAATCAAACCTACAGATCATATAAACATTACACATACAGTTAAAATAGATGGTAAAGGCAAACGATTAATTTCATTTAGGGTGCTAAATAGAGTGCGGTTTCACGATTTTTTTTCTACCAAAAAAGGGGCAAACTTTTTTTTTCAGTGTAACTCGTTTATTTTTGATGATGTAAACTTTTGTAAAAAACAAATAATAAGCTTTTTTTCAATATTTTAAATATGTTAATAAGGTTTACCCGAAAAACGCTTCTTTCTTCCGTGATTTCGCGATGAATTATTTGATTTGGAATTAGACGAATAAGAACGTATTTTTCATGAGCTACAACTTTGCTTCTACTCAATTTGTAGACTTTACTGGTACATCATTTTTTTTCGTTTTTTTTTTATAGGCTACACTTTTGCTAAAAATATTTTTTTCGATAAAATATTTACTTTTTCAGTTATTTGGGAAAAACCGTCTGAAAACCTAGTTTTCTTTTGTCGAAAAATCAACATTTTAAATCGCGAATAACTCGAAAATTATTGACTTACGTAAAAAACTTTATAGAACAAAAGGTGCTTAAAATAAGTCAATTTATCCATTTCCGGCCTCATTTTAAACACACGTTTTTCACCCTCCGAGAAGGGGTAAATGTCACCCCCCCCCAAGTAAAAGTAACCAACGGCTCAAATTCAACTTTGAAGTTGAGGGTAAGTAGAACCTAAATCCAAATTTTCATGCAATTCCGAGTTGCCCCTGGAAATTACACTCCAAAACGGTCATTTATTGGGCTAAGAACAAGACTCCCCAAAATTATTTAAATCATTTAAATCATTACTTATGCTAACATAAATAAATTCTCGTTAAGGATTACTATAAATTTTAATTTTTGTGGAAATGGCATATGATTTATTTTTCACTTTTTCCTAAAAAAATCGAAAGTCTTCTCTTATTTTTATCATAAATTGCTTAATTTTGACGCTATTAACTTGTTCTGAAGCTCATTTGATCGGTATTCCGAAGTACTTTGACAAGTGTTTAGCAGATATATTTTATACATTCCATCGTTTTCCCGTTATTTAAGCTTGAATTAACTTTGAACTAACATTAGTTTAGTTCTTTGAGTGAGGAGTGTATTCAGTTTTTTATTATCTTCAATTTCAGTAATAATAACTTCTTTGTAGAAGCTTAAAGTTTTTGAGTTGTTCGTGAAAAACCGCTTTAAAACATGCATTTTTTTACGAAAAAATAAAATCTTTGGTCTTTAATAACGCAAAAGTGTTGATTTATATTAATAACTTTAATAAATAACACATTTTGCTTTTAATTTGTCCCTCTATCGATTTATGGTATTATTTTTAATAAACTAATTTTCACCCGCGAGGAGGGGTGGCATCCACCCCCAGGGTAAAAGCGAAAGTTGCCATCATGTCACCTTTGTTCCTTGAGGTATCCTCTAGTTACTCACCAATTTTCATGAAAACCGATGGAGGTTCAACGAAATCGGAGGTGAAAACCTTCAGGGACTGCACTAAAGAACACATCAATTTGAGACGTATTCTTGTTCTCATGATCATTTTTCAGTGCGTCATTAATTATGACGTCATATACTGTATTGGGTGTGTCGAGACTTATTTTCATGTAATTATTGACGAATCTGACAGATGCCAGAATCGTACTTTAGATGAAAAGCTTGTGGAATTAAACTAATTAGTAATTTAGTAGGTTTGATTTTTACACAATATGTTAACATGTAGGTATTTTTTATAAAGGGGAATAAAATTAAAAAGTAAACAATATTGTTAATTAAATTTATAAATATGGAAACATTAAAAAATGACACAAAACTATCCATAAACTGTGTTTTTTCTTCTTCTCTAGGTGCTGTCTCCGCTTAAAAAGTTGGTAATCATCAGAGCGATCTTTATTTCTGAAACCGCGGCTCTAAATAATTCATTGTTATTACATCCAAACCAGTTCCTAAGGTTCTTCAGCCCTGAGTTACGTCTCCTTACTATGGATATTTTTCTTGCATAATGACCTGGAGTATAAACTAACTTCTAACGAATTAAATTCTAAACCAAAATACAAAACTAACTTTTAACGAACTAAATTCTAAACCAAAACACAAAATAATGCACAAAAAAGTTGTGAAACACAAGGGAAGTCGAATTCGAAATTTCAAAATGACAGGTGCACAAAATACTGACCTGAGTAATAACCGTCACTTGACTCTTTGACACTTCTAAAAAATGGCCAAAATGAACGAAGTTTTCATCAAATGTTCGTAATACGTGTATTTGATTGGCTAGAAAAAACGCGCATTCTAAATATCAACGAATCAAACTTAGGTTAGGAATAGACATCTTATGTATATAACCATTGTAATGCTGCATTATTTTTGTGTTTAATCACGGAGCTACCGCTTTTTCCGTCTCATCAAACTTTAATGCATTAGAGCGAAATCGAAAAACTGTGACGCACTGAAAAATGATCATGAGAACAAGAATATAATATATGAATATTATGTTTCTGAACTTAACCAGTTACGTGACCGGTGACGTTAGGTAACAACCAGATAGGCGACCTATGTGATTATAGTGATACCGATGAAGCAGAAACTATTTTGGTCTATTTTGGTCTTAATAATTTTTTAGCAAGTGTACAGTGGGAACAATGTTTCTCAAATAATATTAATGATTCAGTTAACAATTTTTATGAAATCTTGGCTATGGGAATTGCTCTTTTTGTACCTTTGAAAAAATATATATCTAGCAGTTTTCCTAAATGGTTTTCACCAGAATTGCGATACATAACATCTCAAAAGAGAAAAATGCATAAAACTTACAGTAAATCACAATTACATTCAGATTACCTAAGATTTTGTCAACTACGTACAGAATGCAAACGAGTCGGAGAAGTATGTTGGTCTCAGTATATGTCTCATGTAAATAATGAGTTCAAAACTAATCCTAGGTCCTTTTGGAACTATGTGCGCGTCCTAAAGTCTAATAACTCACTACCACACTCAATGCAGTATAATGAAGAGTTAGCAGAAAACGGCCAAGACATTGTGAACCTTTTTAAGGAATTCTTTCAGACAGTCTACACTCCTGGAGACCAAAATAGTTCTGTGAATAATTTAGTTTTACCTGTAAATTGTTCACAAAATATTGACTTTGCAGACATTTCTATAAAAGAAATTTATAATAAAATTTTTCGTTTACCTAGTAAAACTACATTAGGTCCTGATGGAATACCCAATATTCTACTTAAAAGGTGTATCTGTACTCTTACAAAACCATTGCATGTTTTATATAATTTGTCCCTAACAACATCTGTTTTTCCTGATTACTGGAAAAATAGTTATATTATGCCTATTTACAAGAACGGAGATAAAAGCAATGTTAAGAACTGTAGAAGTGTTTGCATACAGTCATACATTCCCAAACTTTTTGACAGCTTGGTTTGTGGTCAGTTAAGTTGGTTATGTCGAAATTTAATAAATAAGAATCAGCATGGGTTTTTTTCGGGTCGATCTACTAGTACCAATTTAGTTTTATATCAGAATAGATTAATAAATGCTATGGAAGACTTTAAACAAATTGATACAGTATATACAGACTTTTCTAAAGCTTTTGATCGAGTTGACCATAGCATTTTCCTTAAGAGGCTCATCGATATTGGTTTTGGCATAACCACAGTCACCTGGGTCAAGAGTTTTCTGTCTGGCCACCAGCAGAAGGTTAAGGTTGGATCCTTTCTGTTAAACTCTATTGCAGTTACATTGGGCGTTCCTCAGGGCGGGCACTGCTCACCGATTTTCTTTGATCTGTTTGTGAATTCTATTTTCGACTGCTTTGAAAACAGTGATGGTTTAGCTTTTGCTGACGATTTTAAAATATCAAAGATAATTTCTAGTCCTTTAGACCAACACCTTCTGCAGGAAGACCTGGATAGATTGACACATTGGTGTACAGTAAACAAACTCAACCTAAATGTCTGAAAATGCTGTTACATTAGTTTTTTCAAAGGTAATAAGAAGACCAATACTTCATATAAAATAAATAATGGAGATCTAAAATATGTTTCAAAAGTTAAAGATTTAGGAGTGATTTTTGACGAAAGTTTGAGTTGTGTTGAACACATTAATTCAGTCTTCACGGATTTATTTTGAGGCACTGTAGTAATTTTTCAGTTGACACTGTAAGAGGAGTTTATTGTTCTTTGGTGCGATCTAAACTTGAATATGGCTCTATAGTATGGTCTCCATACCATGCAGTTCATAATATGATTGTTGAAAAAATTCAACACAAATTTTTGAGGTTCAGTGCATTTAAATTTGGTGAAACTATTGTAGATCACGATTATTCATTAATAGAAAACAGTTTAAAACTTAATACACTAGAAAATAGACGTAATCAAGTAGGATTAGTATTTTTGTATAATTTAATAAATGGAAATTTGAATTGCTGTGATCTATTACAATGTATTGATGTTGATATATTATTATAATGTTGATTTATTAAAAAGTTCAGACCATTACCCCTATGCGCGCCAATGATAAATATCAGATCCTTAATTGTATGTCAAAACATGCACAATAACTACCTCTTAAAACCCGCCAAGTTTTATTACAATGTTGCCAGTAGTTTCAGCGAAATCGTAAAAAATGTGTACAATTTGTTTTCTTCAACGCCCTGTATCCTGAAAATGGATGGCGATACAAAAAAATTTTATAAAACAAACCCCAATTATTTTTCAATTTTTTACCTATTCTAGTGACGGTGTTACCTTTTTTAAAAAATATGTATAAAATTGTATCAAAAAACGAAAAAAAAAAAACGAAAAAATGCGGTTTTTTATTTTTAAACGTACGTTTCACCAATTTTAAAAGAGTCTGAAAAAATTCAGGGTGTAATATTGTGCAAAAATACACGTTATAATTGATTTTCGTAAAAACGAGTGTCTTAGTTTCTTTTTCAGAGTTATTTAAAAGTTTAAAATTGTTCTAAAAATTCGAATTTCCCGCCAAAAAAATTTAAAAAAAATTTTTCATATAGATCTTTTTGAAACTTACAACTTTTTTAAATAAAGTTTTTGGCTAGCTCTTGGCGCGGCTGAGATAAAAAATAAAAACCTAAAAAGCCTAATTAGGCTCTAGGGGGGTCACGTGACCACCTAGGGGGCTAAAAATTTCAGAAAGTGAGTTCCTCTATATGTGCTAAAAAGTGACCTATATGGAATTTAAATCAAGTTGGGGGCACTTTTCACCGTCTTACCCGGCTAGGCCCTTTAAACTTAATATTTAACTTTTAAAACAAATTGGTTTGAATTTAAAAGTTTGCGCGTCACAGCGTTTCTTATAATTTTTTAAAACAAAGACAGAATTGATTTTATTCCGTAAGTGGTTTCCACACTATATCTAAAATAGGATTGAGGTACTTACACTTCTTCATACAAATCCTTTGTAGTCGATGATAAAGGAAGATTATTTTGATAGATATCTGGCATAATTTTTCTCACTGAGTAATACATATCTAGCGATTGTTTGGTTTTCTCTATGCTGAAATTGTTATTTACTAAGAAATAAGTAATCATTGTGGCAGCTGTAAAAGAAAAAAATATTTGCAGCTTTTCCAAATAAAAAATAGCACACAAAATTTAAAGAAATATTTAATCGCTTAATCGAGTATTAAAAAAAAAACGATAAGAAAGTAACGAAAAATAATAACAGACCATATAGGTCTGGATCCCGCGTACCAAAAAGTTGATTAATAGCAAGCTGAAAATTTGTTAATAGCTGAACGGTGTCTAGTCCGATAAACTGTGATGTATGGGAACACTGGAACAGGGAAATTTTTAATTGTGGAACTTGATTTTAATTGTGGAACTTGATTTTAATTGTGAAACGTGTCATCCCGACATTTTATGATTGTGAAAACTAGCAGGTTGTTTTTAAGTTTATTCAATAGCAAACTTTATATAATATATGAAGAAATGTTTGTCCGACAAACATGTTGGGCATTTTAATAAGTCCGACACGTGGAACATGTCAAATGACAGGAAATTATATTGGTGGTAAATAGCAGTCTGATTTTTGCATGTGATTTTAATGAAAGGGTAAAAAATCACTTGGAACTTCTGTCCGACAAAATACATGGGACGTTTTCGTAGTATGACGTTCGAAATTTTGTAACCTGTTCCACAATTAAAACTTCCCCTTTTCCAGTGTTCCGTATACCAAAGTTTGTCCGACTAGACACCGTTAAGCTATTAACAAATTTTCAGCTTGCTGTTAATAAACTTTTTTTGGTACCTACGCGGGATCCAGGCCTAATAGTTCAATAAAATATACTCACTGATACATGTGATACAATCCCATATCAAGAATTGATAGAATAAATTTAATTCAGAATTACATATTAAGAGGAGAAAGTCTATGAGAAAGTTCAGAAAAGAACTCTCCAGAAACCATGATTGAAAAAAGGATACTACTGAAAAATTTAGTAACGCGAAACACCTAAATAAATTTGGAACACAATAACTGAAAATCGTTTTAAAAATTGATAAAAATTAAAACTTTTTTAGATGTGACTTTGTACAAAGAAACATTTACGTCCACTGTAGAAATTGCCAGACAAACCAGAATTGAAATTACACGTAACTCATTTATGAAAATCGACGAATTTTTTGCGATAGAACTTTTAATGTAATCATTAAAATGCGAATACTTAGATGTAACTATTTAGTATCCTCCAATTAGTGCAGACACTGAAGTAGACCGAACAAATTAAATTACAGTACATGTAAATCAAAATGTAATTCTGTACAAGTGTGAATATTTTTTTTATCAAAGGTTAGGTCCAATCAAAACATATTTTCAAGAAAGTATATGATTCATATGAGAGGATAATTGTTTAAATAATTCAAAATAGGTAATTTTTGCACAAAATTTACTTTTTTTAGCTGCTGCGATAATTCGTGTTTTTATTAAGGATTTTACAATTTATTTCTGCAAAGATGATGCAACAGTCTTTTATATGAGACTAACTAAATTAATTTTGACCCTTAATTTATTTAAATAATTGTAAATCAAAATTGAAAAACACACTTCCAAAAAAATACTATTTGCAATATAAATAAGCACTGTAAAATATTTTATTTTACATAAAAAGTTGGGTTATGATATTACTATAAATTGACAAAAAAATTGGTTGATAAATAATGAGTAGTTTACGAAATATTTAATTTGTTTTTTAAAAACTACCATTTTTTAAATTGCAAAAACGTGGTTGTTGCCGATAGCGTATACAAGTTTTTAAAGTTTCATTTATTTTGCTTTTATGTATGTTTTCGATAAATGTATTGACAAATCAAAATTTCAATTAAACACCCCTCCAAAATGGCGTTTGAAAATTGGTGTAATTTGTTTAAAATTTATTTTTTTATTAACATCGCCGGGATTAAACATTTTGAAATTATTTTTTGATATACGTATTCTTGGTAATTTTTGACATATTCAAAAAGGTATAAAAATTTTCTAAAAGCATTTTTGGCGGAGATAGCTTTTCCCATTTTAAAAATTCATAATTTGTTTATTTATCAATATTGACATTTAAAAGTACGTGAGTACATCTAATGGTCATACTACTTAACAATGTCATTTATACACATAATAAAAATTGTAGAATATTTTGAAAAATGATGATATTCGTAGCACCTTAAATAAAAACTTTTTGTTTGAAAATTGGCGGAGGAGTAGTTTCCAATATCTCCGTTAATAATGGGCCAATTTCAATGTTTTCAACATTTTTTTCTGTTTTCTGTCAGCAGTAGAATGTATTTTAAGTTAAATAAATTACATACATTCTTCTTTTTGTGTCAATTAATTTAATTAAAAATAATTTTTCTTGGACACCCTGTATCAATAATTATGTCAATGTTAATATTACTGAATAGAGAATCGAATAACCTTTCCAATGAACTAATACACGATCCCTATTCCCTATTTAAAAATAAGGGGTGGGGGATGTGGAAGGGAGGGGGTAGACAAATGACAGATGTATATACCGTAAAAATGTGTCCCCCTTAGATTAAAAATCGACCTATTTCGTCATTTCCCTAAAATCTAATAAATACGGCCAAATATCAAGGTGGATTGTTTTCTTTGGCTCACACTGTATATATTTTAATATACTAAAAAAGTCTTTAACAAATTGTTAATGCTAATTCAGTATTATTTTTTTATTTTTTTTTTATATAAAATCCTTTGTATCAATTTTTATTTATCACATCTAGAGAAAAAAAATTGAAAAAAATTGTTTATAACCAATTGACGAATATTTTTATTGTTAAAAGTGTCATTTACTGTGTCAGTTACTATTTTTATAAGCTACCATAAACTAAAGAAAAAACATTGAGATTGGTCCATTATTAACGAAGGTATTGCAAAGTACTACTGCACCACTCTTCATGTAAAAAGTTTTCAGTTAGGGTTTCTACTAAAAATATTATTTTTTCAAATATTCCAAAATTTTAACTCTATGTATAAATGACAATGTTAAGTAGTAGGGTTGATAGATGGACTCACGCACTTAAATGTTAATATTGATAAATAAACAAATTATGAATTTTTAAACTTGGAAACGCTATCTGGAAAAGCTTGGCAAAAAATGGATCTAGAAATTTTTTTTAATGTGTCAAAACTACCAAGAACACGAATATCGAAAAATAATTTCAAAATTTTTAATCCCGGTGATGTTATTAAAAAAACAAATTTTAAACAAATTACACCAATTTTTCAAACGCCATTTTGAAGGGATGTTAAATTAAAATTTTAATTTGTCAATACATTTATCAAAAATATATATGAAAGCAAAAAAAATGAGACCTTAAAAACTTGTATACTCTATCGGTAACAACCGCGCTTTTGCAATTGAAAAAATGGTATTTTTTTATAAACAAATTAAATATCTCATAAACTACTCAATATTTATCAACCAATTTTTTTGACAATTTATAGTGATATCTTAGCTCAACTTTTTGTGAAAAACAAAATATTTATAGTGCTTATTTATATCGCAATAATATTTTTTTGGAAATTTGTTTATTAATTTTGAGTTACAATTATTTAAATAAATTAAGAGTCAACATTAATTTAGTAAGTCTCATGTAAAAGACTGTGTCTTCATCTTTGGAGGAAAAAATTGTAAAATTCTTAATAAAAACAAGAATTGCCGCAGCAGTTAGAAAAGTAAATTTTGTGCAAAAATTACCAAGTTTAATTATTTAAACAATGATCCCCTCATATGAATCATATACTTTCATGAAAATATCTTTTGTTTTGACCTAAACTTTAATAAAAAATTTATTCCAACCTGTACGGAATTACACTTTGTTTTTGTTTTATTTTATTGGGCTAAAGGTTTTTACCTCCGACTTCTCTCAACCTTCATCAATTTTCATGAAAATGAGTAGTTAGAAGATACCTCAAGAAACAAAAGTGATATGCGCTTTTACCCTGGGGGTGGATGCCACCCCTTCTCGGGGGTGAAAATTATTTTGATAAAAATAGCCCCTTAAGTCGATAGAGCAAATTATAAGAAAAATGTGTTATATCAAGTTATTAAAATAAATCAACACTTTCTGACTTCTTAAAGATCAAAGGTTTTAGTTTTTTGTGAAAAAAATACATATTTTTAAGTTGGTTTTCACATTTAACTCAAAGACTTTTATAATACAAATTTTTACAAAAAAGTTATTATTCCTAAAATTGAAGTAAATAACATCTCAAATGAATTTCTTATTTGAAAAATCTTTTAATATTAATTCGAAGTAATTTGTAGGTGATTGAATGTATTTTTTTTTTCGGCGAGTATTCAAATCTAGGTAGTTAAACTTAAATAACAGGAAAACGATGCATTTTAAAACATATATTTACAAAATACTTGTCAGTGTACTCAGGAATACCTATTAAATGAGCCTCTATCAATGAAATTGATAGTATCAAAACTAAGCAAGTTATGATGAAAATAAGAGAACCCTTTCAAATTTTTTAGAAAAAAAGTGAATAAAACATACGTCAGTTCCACAAAAATTTATATCTAATCCCTATAAGAGTTTATTTATTTTAGTTTAAATAATGAAATTAAAATTTTTTAATCGGTTTAGAATACGTACATATTTTAAAATAAAAATATGATTTAAAAAAATCATAATTTTTCAAATTTTTGTAAATTTTTTTTTGGTAATAACTCAAAAAATACTCGATAGACGTAAAAAATGGTACAGAACCAACTTTTATTTGTTTTTTTAAGATTTTACATTTTCGTTATTTTTCTAGGATAAAAATAACCAAGATAGAAACGTTTAAAACCTAAATTTTACTATGAGAACCATGTAACCGGGGCCCTTTAATGTATTAAAAAAATTAAAAAGGCAAAAACATTAAATTTAATAAGATTTTATAGCTCTTCAATTTATTTGTCAAATGATTTTTGGATGTACCTGATATCGTACAAATTAATAGGGTTATTCTAAAAAAATAATATCATTTTTTTGGAAAAAATGTTCGAAGCATAAATTTTGATGGAATCTTCTTCTTCTGAAGCTCATTTGTTAGGTATTTCTGAATACTTTTACAAGTGTTATGTAAGTATATGTTATAAAATGCCTCGTTTTCCCGTTATTTAAGCATGAATAATTAGATTTGAGTACTGGGCGAAAAAAAGTATACATTAAGTTACATATAACTCACTTTGAATTAATGCTAAAAGGCTTTTCAAGTAAGGAATTTATTGGATTATTTATTAGCTTTAATTTTGGTAAGGGTAACTTATGTTAAGAGCTTATATTTTTTGAGCATCTTAATGCATATTTTTGGGCATTCCAAACCGCTTTAGACCAAGCATATTTTTTTACGAAAAATGAAACTTTTTGGTCTTTAATAACTCAAAAAGTATTGATTTATTTTAATAAATAACTTTACATAATAAATTTTGTTTAGAACTTGTCCCTCTACCGATTTCTTGGGTTATTTTTAATATAATAATTGTCATTACCGAGAAGGGGTGGAATCCGCCCCAGGGTAAAATCACAAGTTGGCATCGTGCAAATTTTATTCCTTGAGGTATCTTCTAACCACTCACCAATTTTCATGAAAATCCATGAAGGTTCACCGAAATCAGAGGTAGTAGATCATATCGAACTTCAGTGACTGCACTTTGCCACCTTGGCTAAAGCGATGATGAGAAAAGTGGAAGTCTTCCACATCTGAGCTTAGAGGAATAGTGAGAATATCTTCTGTGGACAAAGTAACGTATGAAGAAATCACGTGACGATATGAGCAAAACACTAGCGTTAAAACAAGACGATTTTCATGGCTGCATTTTTCAAGACGCCGAATGCACTTTAAGAATAACAATAGAATGATACACAGTATATGTCGAAGATTGTCTGTAGTATTATGAAGAGCTTTTTTTCTACAATATCTAATCTAATAAAATCCGAATGCGACAAGTCACGCAGAGTGTCCGGTCTGGTACATTTGTTAATATATAAACATTAAATGACGTTTAATAAACGTCTTTTATTTTTTTATATCGCGGATAATTTTGTTATTTATATGTTAAACAATAGTGTAGGTACTGCACAACAAGTGAGAAAAAAGACATATTTATCACGGCCGCAGAAGTTTGTTGGCACGAGTCGATGGCGAGTGCCGCAAATCAAGAGAGGGAGAAATAGGTATGTCATTTTCTCATGTGTTGCACACTGTACTTTTTCTATGGATGCGTTTTTGTCAAGAGTTCAAACTTCAAAATAAATTATTTAGGTGCTTTTACGTACATTATATGCCTAAATTTAAATAAAAAATATATATACATATATATGTAGGTATTTAATATTCTTAATATTTATATACTTTATTTATTTATAATTATAATTAACAATTATATTTGAATAGTTTTGAAAGGTAATTCCTGGTAAGTTTTGTTTCCACACATTTTGTTTGAAAACAATAATTGTGTTTGTATTGTGCATGTTACCATGGAAACGACGATCGTATGTATAGAAAACCGGCGGACAACCAGTGAGAAATTATTTCTCACTGCAATGGCCCCCCACTTTTTTCACTGCGTGAGAAAATTTTCCTTTTGAATGTATGTAAGTAGTGAGAGAAGTTGCACATTGTATAGCATCCATATATAGGTACTTATACTGGGTTGGGATAAAGTATGGAACCAAGCAAATATCTTTGAAACGAAAATAACAATATTTATGAAACATTACGTGCAAATACAATGACGCAAAAGGCTTCTGATGACATATTTTTTGTTACTACTCAACTTCTGTTTTCACCGGAAATACAACTTATTTACTTTAAATGGGATACCCTTTATATTTTGCAGATTTTAAAAGAACTTGTTATTTTTTATTCATACATACCAAATTTGGAAGAAAAAATTTGTTAAAAAGTGTCTGTAGAAAATTGTTTGTATTAATACAACGTAGTAGGTAATAAACGAGTTCTATACTGTAGACTAAAATTGTTATTTACATGCACTGCATGACTTCTTTAAATTTAGTATAGTAGGTAACCGTGTTTAAGGCTGGCGTAGCTCAGGCGGTAGTATGCTTGGCTCGAGTGCTGTATAAAGCCGCGTCAGCGGTATAAAACGGGAGGCTATTATTATTAAGGTAACTGTTACTGAACTAATTGACAGAAATAAGTTGTATTAAAAATGGTTCATTTAAGTAAAAAATATCGTTGTGAAATATTAATGATAATCGGTTATGGTGAATTTTAATTTTTTGGAGGTGAATTTTCCAAATCGATGGATTGGACGTAGAGGATTCATAAAGTGGCCCGCTCATTCTCGGTACCTCAATCCGTTAGATTTTTTTTCTTTGGGGTTATCTAAAATCACGTGTTTACGTTAGGCGACCAACATGCATGCAAGATTTGAGACACAGAATAATAATTGATAAATGTGAACTAATATGACGAGAAATCTTGCAGAGTGACTCACGAATTTATTTATATGCTTGCACGTTGTGAGGAGGTGAGCATTTTCAACATTTGAAATTATTTTTTTTTATTTTTATTATCATTGGTCTAACGTAAATAAATTAACCTATTTTTTAACTGTAAAGAGATTTATTTCTTGTTTTAACAGTTTTTTCTTCCAAAATTGGTATGTATGAATTAAAAATAATAAGTTTTTTTAAAATCTCCAAAAATAAACAGGGTGTCACATTTAAAGTAAATAAGTTAAGGGTATTTCCGGTGAAACCGGAAGTGGATTAGTAACAAAAAATATGGCGTCAGATGCTTTTTACGTCACTGTACCTGCATGCAAAGTTTCATAAATATTGGTATTTTCGTTTCAAATGTTTGGTTCCATACTTTATCCCAATTCTGTATAGAAAATTATATACATAGGTACTTTATATTAAAATGATGTTTTTAAAATTTAATAAAGGAACTTTATTATTTATTTATTAGTTAGATATTAAACAAATTATGTTATAGTTTGACTTTGACCGTTCTGTCAAAATAAACAAGGTATTTGCAAGCTTTATTTATACGATAGCAGATGGCGTTAGGAGCTTATGGAATTGTTTTAAAATATTATTGTTTTCACCCAATTTTGAAAAAAACGTGAAAACTTTGAATTATCCACATCCGTCTTTCCGTCTGTCTTTAATCACAACTCTTCCGTCAATATACCAGCTAGAATGACAAATGAGGTGTCAAATGAAAGCTTATAATCCAAGGATGGCACTAAAGGTGAGAAATTTTACCTAGGCTGTCTTTCCGTCTGTCGGTCCCACTGCGAATATAACATCTCCATCATTATACCAGTTAGAATGACAAATGAGGTTTCAAGTGAAAGCTTATAATGCAAGGATGGTACTAAAGATGAGATATTTAACCTAGGCTGTCTGTCCGTCGGTCCGTCCGACCGCGAATATATTTCCTCCGTCATTATACCAGGTAGAATGACAAATGAGGTGTCAAATGAAAGCTTATAATACAAGGATGGTACTAAATGTGAGAAATTTTACCTAGGCTGTCTTTCCGTCTGTCGGTCCCACTGCGAATATAACATCTCCATCATTATACCAGTTAGAATGACAAATGAGGTTTCAAGTGAAAGCTTATAATGCAAGGATGGTACTAAAGATGAGATATTTAACCTAGGCTGTCTGTCCGTCGGTCCGTCCGACCGCGAATATATTTCCTCCGTCATTATACCAGGTAGAATGACAAATGAGGTGTCAAATGAAAGCTTATAATGCAAGGATAAGGATGGTACTAAATGTGAAAAATTTGACCTAGGCTGTCTGTCCGTCCGACTGCGAATATAACTCCTCCGTCACTATACCAGGTAGAATAACAATTGAGGTGTCGAATGAAAGCTTATAATCCAAGGATGGTACTAAATGTGCGAAATTTGACCTAGGACTTCCGGTTTTAGAAATGCGACCAGAAGTACTGTTTTAAAGTCACCAGAATATTACACGTGATATATTATTCGACGCTACTTCGCAAGAAGAGAACAAATATATACTTCCGGTTTCATGACTGTCTGTTCATCTGCCTTTCCGTCCGCGAATACATTATTTCCGCGAATATTTCCATTATTAATACAGCTAGAATGACAAGTGAGGTGTCAAATGAAAGCTTATAATGCAAGGATGGTACTAAATGTGAAAAATATGACCTAGGCTGTCTGTCCGTCCGACTGCGAATATAACTCCTCCGTCACTATACCAGGTAGAATATCAATTGAGGTGTCGAATGAAAGCTTATAATCCAAGGATGGTACTAAATGTGCGAAATTTGACCTAGGACTTCCGGTTTTAGAAATGCGACCAGAAGTACTGTTTTAAAGTCACCAGAATAGTACACGTGATATATTATTCGACGCTACTTCCCAAGAAGAGAACAAATATATACTTCCGGTTTCATGACTGTCTGTTCATCTGCTTTTCCGTCCGCGAATACAACTCCTCCATTATTAATAAAGATAGAATGACAAATGAGGTGTCGAATGAAAGCTTATAACCCAATGATGGTATTAAACATGAGAAATTTGACATCGGACTTCCGGTTTTAGAGTTGCAACCGTATGAACTGTTCTAAAGTCACCGAAATAGTATAAGCGATATATCATTCGACGTGCCTTAGCAAGATGAGAAAAAATTTTGGTTTTGGTTTTTATATCATTTCCGCTTAAAAAGTTCTAATCAGAAGTGCCGTTATAGTCGCAGAAATAGTACATGTAACACATCAATCGAAGCGTATTGAAAAGTTGAGTTTTAATCTTTAGTTCCTGTTTTGAAGTCATTTCTGTTTAAACAAGACCCAAAGTTTAGTCAGAATGTCTCAAAACTAGTAAAATCGTATATAGATCGACGCAAAGTTACACGAAGCGTTCAAATATCGACTTCCAGTTCTACTTTCGATTACTTTGGGTGAAAACCTAGGACTTACGAAGTCCAATTACTTGTTTGATATTAAATTTAATTATTATGTAAAATAAAAAAAATGTTTAAAAATAAAATTTGAGCATAGTTTGAATGTAATTCAAGTTCGTAAGTTTATAGTATTTTCTACTTCATCAGCACTTAATTATATTTTTCGCAAAATTTACAAAATATGGGTTACTTTATTTAAAAAAAATAATTTCAAGCATCATGTTACTTTATATTTACTTGGTTTACATGCAAGACTTTAATTATTTTAAAAATGTAATTCCTTTGAAAGTTTATTGATTCTAAATTTTTGGAAAAATTGGCTGGAGTGACTGTAGATGGCAATTGATTAAATTTTCCGTCGAATGGCGATGGGTAAAATCACTAGTATTTAATAAAAATACAAAAACCGAATGGCACATTAAAATAAAAATGAAAATTAAAATAGGCAGTAAACAAACCAGCTGCTCTACTTTTGTTGGTAAAAGTATCAGTATTATTGTTAAAATATTTTTTATTTAAAATACCTACAAATAAGGTATGTTACAATTACCTGGTATTTCCGGCAAATGATTCTGTGTTTTGATCCAATTCTTGATAATTTCGACATCATGAGTAACGTTTTCCTTACTTTTTCCGAAATGATTAAAGATTTTCTGAAAATCCGTCTTAAACGACATATTTAGTTAGGTACTTTTTTTATCTATGAAAAGCGATACAAGAATTCTTAATATTTCTATCGTATTTTGGCCGAAACTTTAAATACTAGAAAATTCAAGGATATCACCTTCATTAAATATTATTGTGGTTAAATAATTTTGAAAATATTGCCAAAAAATTCCTACTAAACAAGCACAAAACATCTCATAACAACAAAAAAAGTTATTAAATCATTTCATCAAAAATCTTGGTCGCAAATATTTGTAATAGAGCATCAAGAAAGAAGACGCAAATATACATGTTTACCACGCATCTTAATAGGAATTATAAACAGGTTTAAAATATCTAAATATAAAAAAGTTTTTTTAAAATAAAAGACAAAATAAAAAACAAGAGTGTTCTGTAATTAAATAGACTAAGAGCCGGTATAGGTGAAACGATAAGAGTCTTTAATCTAAATAGCGGAACCAAAAATAAAACGTATGAACTTCTTCCTCTTCTTCAGGTGCCATTTCCGCTACGGAGGTTGGTAATGATCATAGCTATTTTAATTTTTGAGGCAGGAGCTCTAAATAGTTCTTTTGAGCTGCGTCCAAACCATTTTCTCAAGTACTTCAGCCATGAAATTTGTCTTATTTCGATGCTTCTTCTGCCATCTATCTTTCCTTGCATTATGAGCCGCAGGATGCCACACTTCTCGCCCCGCATCACATGTCCGAGATACTGTAGTTTTCCTTCTTTAATTGTAAGTTCAACTTCTATGCCGTATGAACCCTATGCCGTAATTTTTTAGTGTCACTTGCGTCGACAGTGGCGCATCAACGTTTCTACTTATGAAAGGGATAAATAAACTAAAAGGTACCCTCCCTCACTACCAGAATTCAATTTATTTTTTATTTTATTTTTTGTGATTACAACATATATTTTTCAAGTTCTATGTGATTACAAAATAAGATTCGTATTTTTAACCCACTACCCCCTTCCCGTTTCCCCCACCAACAAAAACGTCATTTTCCTTTTTATTTTTTTTAGGTGGATTGCAATCAATTTGAAAATTTGAAATGCGTTTGAAATTTTTGAAACTTTAAAATTGATTGGATCCCACCTAAAAAAGGAGTTTTGATGGTGGGAGGAGGGGTAAGGGGATGGCTGGTTACAATTATGCTAAGTTCTATTTTTTAATCACATAGAACTTAAAAATATGAAAAACAAGTTTGATGCGCCACTGTCGACACATGTGCCATTAAAAAGTGACGGCACAGTGTTCATACGTTTTCTTGTAGGTTCTACTAGTTAGGGATGGGAAAAACGTACCGGTTTTAACCTAAAACCGGTTTTTTTACTTCGCAATAACCGGTTTTACCGGTTGTTTTTTGTCCCGGTTATAACCGGTTTTTCTTTTTAAAGTAAAAACCGGTTATTAGGTTTTTACGCTGATTAGGATATTGGATAATTTAGATATTGCATTCTCGTATAATCTTCTCTAAATTTAAATTGAAGAAATCTGTTGATATCGGGTCACCTTGTCGCAGGCCTCTATTGGTGATAAAGCTATCTGAAGCCCGTCCTTCTATCATAACTTTACTTTTAGTGTCACTAAGTATGCATTTAGTCAATCTTACTATTTTTGGTGGAAATTCGAAATATTCTAGCGCTTCATATACTTTACTTCTTTTTATGGTATCGTATGCCTGTTTAAAATCAATAAATAACATATTTAATGCTAGGTTGAATTCATATGAGCTAGATAAAATTTGTTTCATTGCAAAAATTTGGTCTATTACCGATCTTTGTGCTCTAAAACCCGCTTGATATTCACCTAGAAAATTTTGAACTTTTGTTTTAATTTTATTTCTAATTAATATGGCCAGAATCTTATATACTGTATCTTGTAGAGCTATTCCCCTCTAATTTATACATTCTGCCACGTCTCCTTTTTATGTACAGGACATAGGAAAGCTTCTTTCCACTGATTGGGTATTTTTTCTTTGATCCACACTTCTCATATTAATTCAGTGATTTCTTCTTGAATCCCTTCGCCACCATCTTTTAAAAACTCTGAAATGATACCGTTTTCTCCCGGTGCTTTGTTGTTTTTTAAGTTTTTTATGATATCTATAATTTCTTCCTTGGTAGGTACTTCTTCATTCACATTTGGGTCTCTATCTTCTTCATGTGGTAGTTGCATTTGCTCTATTTCGTCTTGATCGTCTGTGCATAATATATTCTGGAAATAATTGGCCCATCTTCTTAATTTTTCAGCTATTCCACCTATCAGATTTCCCTTTTCATCTTTATAATATCTTGATGCGGTTTTGTACTGGGTTCGGTCGCGTTTTATTTCTTGGTAGAAATTCCTGACTTGTTTATTTAAAAAATCTTCTTCAATGCGGTCTAATTTCTGCTCTAGATTTAACTGTTTCTTTATTCTACAGATCTTCTTTGCTTCCCGTCTTTTTTCAGCATAGACTTGTTTACTTTCTTCATTATTTCTCAATATGCTGTTTATTCTGGCTTTATTTCGGTCCCTAATTGCTTTCTTACAATCTTCATCATACCAGTCTGTTTGTTTACTTTGTCTTTTTCTTAGTAATACTGAGTCGGCTGCCTATTGAATGTTTCTGCTTAGCTGTACCTATCTGCTTTCTACATCATCTACCGTTGTCTCACTTTCTATTTTCTGTTCAATTTGCTGCTTGAATTTTTTCTTAACCTCTTCATTCTGAAGTAGTGCACCGTTATATCTTTTCATTTTTGTACAACTAGTCTTAGGGATTGTGGGAATTATTTGCTCCATTTTGACTTTGACCAAAAAGTGATCAGAATTTGCATCTGCACCTCTATAACTTCGGCTATCTTGTATGGCTCTTGCATGTTTGGCTTCTATTAGCAAATGATCTATTTGATTTACTGTTTGTCCATCTGGTGATACCCAGGTACCTTTAGGGATTTCTTTGTGGTCGAAATAAGTGCTCATAATTCGCATATTATGTGAAAAAGTACAACTGATATATTCAGTTTTGCTGATTTATAAGCATGACTTAAGTTGTTATGTATATCAAGTACTTGACGTTATCGTCTTCTTTGTTTAAGAATATACAGATATTTAACTTTAGGTACCTATTTAAAACATGGCTAAGAGAGAAGCGATATTCAATAAATATTGGGTAATGAGTATATACAGTCGGAAAAATGAAATAATACCCATGAACGATCACATCAATCACTTATTTTGTATTTGCTGCCTTTTTCTATAAATAACAAACGTTTGTCATAGAAAAAAAAAAAGCAAATACAAAATAAGTGATTGATGTGATCGTTCATGGGTATTCTTTCATTTTTCCGACTGTACAAAAAAAGGTCTGCTTACATGTCATCATTAATAGAGATTGTAGAAAAAGCTTCTCAAAGACAACGCGAAATAGACCCTGAAAACAGAAATTTCGTATGAAGACGTATAAATATTTTGTTGTAATAGATGTACTGCGTTAAGCTATTTGTAGGGGGTGGCAATGAACAAACGGTCTTCAGTAGGTGGTACAAAAATTAATGATATGCGTGGAACAAATGTAATTAAAAATAAAATATCCGAGGACCAAAGGAAGGAAATAAAAAACCATATCTTGTCTCTTCCGTCGTAAGAAAGTCACTACACCAGAAGAGTACATCAAAGAATATTTGCCTTCCCTTCTAACAATCACCAAAATATATCAACTATTTGTCTATCAAACCTACTTCAGACCAGATCAAACCAGATCAAGCTTACGAATCTAAAAAAAACGACACACAGATGTACAAAAATGATAGTACCGTACAAGTGCATACAATACATGTGATTTACAACAGTGTTTACTGACTCCATCATTGACTTCTTATGTAGCTTTTTATAAACGTCAATTGTGGACGTTCAATTTGACCGTACATGACAATAAGACTAGAAGAGCTTTACGATATATGTGGTATGAATCTACTACTGCTCGAGGAGCGAATCAGATTGCATCTTGTCTCTTTAAACATCTTCAAACAAATCTACCTAATAACACAAGAAGTGTAATATTTTACTCTGATACCTGTGGAGGTCAGAATAGAAATTCTCACGTGGGTTCTATGTTTACGTGGGCTGTACATAACTTACAGTAGAGAGAATCAACCATCAATTTATGGTTCCCGAACATAGCCATTTAGAAGTTAAACAGTTCATGGAATAATAGAAAGAAAAAAGAAAACAGAAATCCAAATATATCTTGCTCATGACTGGAGTCAACTTATTAGGCCAGCAGTAACAAATTTCAAGTTGTGGAAATACTGACTGTTTGGATTTTTGGACTTTTACTCTGGTATTAAGAAATAAAGATGTAGATGGAAAGCAGTTTAAATGGTTGGACAAAAGGTGGCTCCGCTATGATACGGAATTTAGAATGGTATCTTACAAAGACACCT
The DNA here is from genome assembly GCF_917563875.1 of Diabrotica virgifera virgifera. NCBI lineage: Eukaryota > Metazoa > Arthropoda > Insecta > Coleoptera > Chrysomelidae > Diabrotica > Diabrotica virgifera. The sequence continues at coordinate 89,073,877 of NC_065449.1, read as the reverse complement.
TACAAATGGAATCAAATTTTCACAAGATACATTTAAGACGGAGGGCATCCTTTATGGGTCGCCCCCAAAATCTCAACTATCATCAACACGCCAACTTCACGCGCAACTTTGATACATTACTGATTCAATTTCTATAATATTCTAAATATTTACTTTTCTTAATATTATGTATCCGAGTTGCTGTGAATATGATAGGTCGTATCCAACTTGGGGCCTATGCTTTTTGGATATATAAAAGTTGCGCGTGAAGTTAAGCGTGTTGATGACAGTTAATCTTTTGGACCGCACCCATCCTTTATACCTAATAACATTCCAATTATATCACTATTGCCTTTAACTATATCAAAAGACAAAAAGATGACTTAGTTTCTCCACTAACAATAATACCAAATTAATGTTTTCCATAAATTTTATATAGATTTGCCTAGTAAGGAAAATGTAGCTAATATGGATTGATGGAAGAAAATATTGTGTTGTAACAAACTAAAATTCCTAGATGTGTTCTTAGACATAAGTCATGTATACTTGTGTTCTTTTTAACATAAGTCAAAAAAAATTTAAAATTTATTCAAAAATATGTGTGTACAAAATTTTACATTTAGATCCTATATTATTAGTGTCGCCTGACTCAGCACCATGCCTAGGCAAGAGTTGCCTGTTTTGCACTGTACTATGTCAATCGAAATACAAATCGGAATACTATGTATCAATTGTACATAAAAGTAGTATTAAGGTTGGAACTAGGAAGTAACATACCTAACTATATCGAAGAGATAATGCAACAGAACAAGACGGACGGTAAACCTCTCTAGCTGCTGAATACAGTTCACCAAATATAGCTGAAAGTCTGAAAACGCGTGACGATCATGATGCGCATTCGTCAAACGACGGACCTCGCACTCGCACTGACGGTCCAGACCGTTTGTATGTGCGTTCTCGCATCATTGTTAGCGCAGGCAATGGGAATTTCACACTTTCAGCTATATTTGGTGAACTGTACTTGTTAATTATAATACCAATATACACCCAAATTTTACTCTGATTATACTGTCGTTCATACATTAAGACATTGCGTCCAAAAATAATTGTAAGTGGGTTTTTAGATAGGTTTTTATGTATTTTTTAAATTTAAATAATTTAGGTTCTTGTTTGATATGTATAGGAATTGAATTATGTTATAAAATTTAGGTCCAAAGAACATTAGGAATCTTTGTGTTACTGATTTTTTGAACTGCTGAATACTAATATACATATTTGTTATTGATCGAGTTAGTCGGTTGTTTTGAAATTTAAATTTGTTTGAGTTTATATAAACATTTAAAACACAGTTGTAGATGTAGAGAGATTTAACACTAAATATCTTGGATTCATCATATAATTTTTTTGTTGGATACAGTTTTCTTTTTTAAATAATTATTTTTAATAGAGTATTTTGAACTGTTTCTAAAATGTTAAGAGTTTTGTTAAACGCGCCACCCCATGCTACAATACAATATCTTAAGACTGATTCTGCAAGCGAGTTATAAACCATGATTAATTTTTTCCTGGGTAGAATATCTCTCAAGATATAAAATTTATGCATTAGAGCCCTTATTCGTTAACTGACATGAGTGATATGGTCTGACCAATGTAAATGTTGATCTATGAAGACACCTAAATACTTTATAGAGAAAACTTTTTCTATTGAAGAACAGTCACAATTTTGTCCTTGACATTTTGCGTTATGCAATTTTATATGAAAATTTGTAGGTTGGTCAACAATTGTTGGGCTAAAGGCGATATATTTTGTTTTATTAATATTTAATGTCAGTTTGTTAAATTTTAGCCATAAGTTTAGCTGTTTTAGGTTCATTTCAGAGCTGGTTTTCAATTTTGGCAATCAAGAAAAACAATTTTCCATACTTTTTTATAGAGTCATACTTAGCTACAAGTAAGGATGTTATACACACTCTCATAAAATGCAATAAGTAAATGTTTTTAAGAAATATTGAATTATTTTTTTATACAGTTTTATTCGATTTCCGAAAATCTGTAGTTTTTTGACTTATGTGCTTTAGTTTTCCGACCCTACATATAGAAAACGCCCAAGAAGTTGTTTGAGGACAAATTCGCAGGTTCAGAAGAAGAATGACGCAACCGCAAAATGCAAAATTCTTAAGAAGAACAAAAAAAGGATTTTTGGTATCAAAATCATAAAGTATGACCCAAATTAGCCATTCGAGAGATGACCCACGAGATATAAGCGTTTTTGAGGTGTGCGGCTTGTATATGAAGTAACATAACTTTTTTCCTATTGTATATTTTGACTTAAAATTTTCCAAAAACTTCTTCATGCATTATATTTTATTGTTGTGTTAGTTAAAATTATAAACTAAAAAGTTTGTCACTCAACTTTTTTAAGTAAACATGAAACTAACGAAATATGATGACAAAATGTTTAAAAACTAACAACTCCTTTTTTAATGTGTTTAAACGTTTTGGACAAATTTCATTGTTATCTACATACTTCAAAATTGACACAATAAAATTTTGAAAAGTAAGTATTTATAGCGACCAAAGATATAGCGAAGTAAATTTGAAAAATCATCAAAATTGATTTTTTGAATTTTTGTATAAAATTTGATTTTTGAACATGTTCCACCAACTCTAGATAAAAATAAACTTCATATTCGGATTCAGCGACCTCGAAATAATAAAAATAGACTAAAATTGGTCATTTACCTTAAATTTTATTTTCGTGGTCGGCATAACGGTTGATGCCGCTCGCCTAATATAGATAGAAAAGTATTATTGTATTCCTATGAGAATTCGAGAATCTGGTCAAGTTTGGAGCGCTGTAAAACCTAGATAATAAATAACATTAAACAACTTTATAGTGAAAATTGTTCATTGAAAAATCCTCTACAAAATCGCTATGATGTTATTTTATTGTGAAATGAACGGAAAAAAGACCAGTTTCTACGACCAGATGTATATGTTGCTAGCAAAAATACAAAAGACATACAAACGGGATATAAAAATCATTTTGGGGGATTGGAACGCCAAAGTAGGATCTAATAATAATGGAAAGGAACATATAATGGGGATTCATGGCATGGGAGAAAGGAATGACAATGGCATGAGATTAATAGAACTTTGCTCGACAAATGATGTGAGAGCAATGAGAGGAGCCGACTGTACATCAGACCACGAATTAGTGAGAGCAAAAATAAAAATTAGCCTCAAGGCTAATTATAAATCAAACAAAAAACATAGAAAATTCAATACAAATAAATTAAGAGACTCTAGCATAACAAACAAATACCAACAAACGTTGTAGAGGCATGTAGGGAACTTGGAACCAGTGGGAAAATCTAGCATTGAAGGTATATGGGAAATATATATAAAACGCGTACATGGAAGCAGGGAAAGAGATATTAGGGTGCAAGGAGAAAGCTGATCAACCATGGATAACGCTGGACACTAAAACAAAAATCAAGGAAAGAAGAGCAATCAAAACTGAATTGATCAAAACAACAAACCCGATTAAACGAAAAAAAATGCAGGAAAAATATACAGAAAAAAATAAAGAAGTTAAAAAACAAGCCCGAACAGATAAAAGCTGTATATGGAACAAATGGCAGAAAAAGCAGAGGAAGCAGCGATAATACATGACACAAGGACACTTTACTCAATAACCAAAGAAATTAAAGGGGGCAAGAGCCAGCAAAGAACGAAACTAATGGCGAAAGAAGGAGAAACACTCATAACTCAAAAAGAAATTGCCCAAATATGGACACAATTCTTCGCAGAACTCTATGAAGAAGGAATTGAATCACAAATAGAGATGGAAGAAACAGAGAGAAACGAAACATTAATCATAAGAAACGACGAATTTACGAAGGACGAAGTAAGGTATGCTATAAACCTTTTAAAAAACGACAAAGCGGCTTGTGTTGATGGAATTCCCGCAGAACTGATAAAATCACTCTTAAACTTCTCAGTGGATATGTACTACTTACTATTTAAAAAAATTTGGATCGAGGAAAAGATACCAAAATATTGGGGTGAAGGAGTTATAATAAAGCTACCAAAGAAAGGAAATATCACACTATGCGAAAACTGGAGACCAATCACTCTTCTCACTGTAGCTACCAAAATAATGGCCAGAATAATATTGGAGAAAATTAAAGATCCCATAAATGAAAAATTAAGAATTAACCAAATACAATTCAGACCGAACAGTTCCTGTATTGACCATATAAATACCCTAAGAATCATCCTGGAACAATCAGCGGAAATGAATCAGAAAGTTTATATCAACTTTGTAGACTTCGAAAAAGCGTTTGATTCAATAAATGGTAATACGATGTGGAGGATATTAAACCTCTATGGAATACCAGACAAATATATAAGAGTAATAAGGCTTTTCTTCGACGAATGTTTTGCCAGAGTTGAACATGAAGGGGAACTATCCCAACAAATAAGCATCAAAAAAGGAGTAAGACAGGGGTGTGTCTTGTCACCGACGTTGTTTATAATAGTCATAGATTGGATAATGAAACAAACTGAAGATAAAAAAACAGGTATACAATGGTCACCATTTAAAAAACTAGATGATCTAGAGTTCGCTGACGATATATATATGCCTCATAACATCAAACAGACAACAGATGCAAAACAAAATCAGCAGATTGAGCAACATAGCAAAAATAACCGGCTTAAAAATAAATACATATTTAGAAGGGAAACAAATAGAAAAAGTAAAAGATTTCTGTTATTTGGGCAGTCTGCTAAACACAACAGGAGGCACAGAAAAGGACATAACACAAAGAATAAGCTTCGCACAAAACGCTTTCAACCCTTTGCGCAAGATATGGGCCTCGACAAACATCAGCAGAAGAAACAAACAAAACTAATGTAACGTCTGTCCTGTTATATGGAGCAGAAACATGGAAACACCATAAAAAATTTTTTCAGAAAATACAATCCTTCATTAACAGGTGCCTACGTATTATACTGAGAGTATTTTGGCCAAACAAAATTACTAATGACGAATTGTGGAGAATAACAAATGAAGAAAGGATAGAACGTACAATAAAAAAAAAACGGAAATGGAAGTAGATAGGACACACCTTACGAAAACCAGTAACAAATATTGCTAGACAAGCTCTAAACTATAATGCTCGAGGCAAAAGAAGAATGGGTAGACCATCTTATACGTGGAAAAGAACAATAGAGAAAAAACTCAAAGAAAATAATTGAACATGGAACGATGCAAAAAAGATAGCAAAAAACAGAAGAGAATGGAGAAAACTAGTAAACAAAATTGGACGGAACTCAACAGATAATGCGTGGGACTAGCAACCTCACCATCATTCCTCATGCTACTTGAAACACCGCAAGGTGCCCTTTGCTCCACTTGAAGATGTATGATTATGATGATGAAAATTGGTCATTTATCTTAAATTTGATTTTCGTGGTCGGCATAACGGTTGATGCCGCTCGCGTAATATAGATAGAAAAGTATTATTGTATTCCTATGATAATTCGAGAATCTGGTCAAGTTTGGAGCGCTGTAAAACCTAGATAATAAATAACATTAAACAACTTTATAGTGAAAATTGTTCATTGAAAAATCCTCTACAAAATCGTTGTGATGTCATTTTATTGTGAAATGAACGGAAAAAAAGTTATAACCTCCAAAAAAAACTTCTTACACAATTTTCTTTTATTTTTGTTTATAACTTTTTTGTTGGTCACTTGACGATAAAAAGTAATAGATATAAAATTGTAGGAAATTGAATTTGCTACATTTTATGTGTAATTAAATTTCTTGTAGGATTGCTAGTTTAGGAGATACAGTGCGAAAGCCCTTTGCACCTCTTTTTCCAATATGGCGGCCGGGGGACAAGAGTGACGACCCCAAAAACTTGAACTTAAGCTTCTACTGAACCGCCTAAAAAAAATAAAATCGACTCCTCTAAGAAATACAACCCTAAATGTAACATTTCAATGGACTAGAAAGTCTGATAGATCATTTTATAGGTGAGAGTCAATTAATCAAAGTAAATAATTATGAATAACAATTTATCCACATATTGTTTGTTTCAGGAGAGAATGTTTTATACCTATTTTAAAAGTAATTAAACGAAAACGACATCAGATAGATTTGCTTATGAAATATTTCTATACCTCGCAAATAATTTCCAGAGAGAGCACACCTACACGCTTTATGTCCTACGAAAGATCATCTATTACAGAAGAATTCTCAGAAAACTCACAAAATTTGATGCTTACAGAATACTACACAAAGTTTGATAAGGATTAAAGAGGAGCAGCGCATTCTCGTGGTATGGTTAATTAAGGTTATTAAGAAGAAAAGTCGCTACAATAATAATTGTCCTTAGCTTTAGGTCAACGTTTGGAACAAGAAATTTTGGAGCTGTTCCCTACCCCTTTCGTGACCGGCTGACACGATCGTGAGCTCATGTTTATGTGGGTATCAATATCTAAATAAACATATTTTTACTAGGAAGTATGATATCAATATGTTGTGTCTATCGTGTATTATCAGAGTAACTGAAATTATTTAAGGAATTCGCGCTTAGTTTGCAATAGAATACCCTATAAACCCACATAACAATTTCATGTTCTTAGTAGATTCATAGAACATACTTTTCAGAAAAAGTATATACTTAGAATATGCGTAATTACCATTGCGAATGTGCAGAGCATATACTGAGAATATACTACATTACAGTACTTAAACGTTCTATGTATATACTTAGAATGTACTACCGCACTTCTTTTCAGTATATACCAAGAACATACTTTTTAGAAGATTCTAAGGAGGTGCTATAAACCTTCTATTTATATACTTAGAATGTACTATCGCACATATTTTTAGTATATGGGAAGAATATTCCAAGGAAGTACTTACTATATACCTTCTAGTTATATACTTAGAATGTACTATCGCACATATTTTTAGTATATGGGAAGAATATTCCAAGGAAGTGCTATATACCTTCTATGTATATACTTAGAATGTACTATCGCACATATTTTTAGTATATTGGAAGAATATTCCAAGGATGTGCTGTATTTCTCAAAAGTATGTTTTCAACATCACCCAATCTCATCCTAGGTTCTACTAATATTATTTACATATTCTAATTGCATTTGAGAATGTAGTTATTACATTCTACAATATTACGTAAAAAGTAAGTATAAAATATATAAACTTTAGTTATGTTATATAGGTACCTATGTATAATAAATATTATATGGGTAAGTAGCCTATATATAAAATATAAGTAATATATTTAGTTATTATGTGCACATCAAAATAAAAATGCTGCTTATATAATTATATAATAACCGAATATACATATATATATAATATGTATTTAAATTACTAAAATTTATAGGTGTCTATATGCATTATGCATACTTTTACTTACTAGGTATTTAGGAAATATTGAAGTACCAATATGAATTTATTATTTTCAAGCTGCTTTTTATGTTCTTAAAAATGTTTTAGTCCTTGTAGCTAGAAATACTTCTCTTCGCTTCGTCCTAACAGCGTAAACATAAATGCCTAACTGTACTCTGGAAACTATTTTCATATTTTGCCCTTTTGTTACCTACCCCCTTCCCTTTTGCAGGTATAAAATATGCAATGCAAGGGATCAGAATGACAATGAATAGCCGTTTCCGGATTCCCGAAAATTATAGGTAAAAATACTTATGGTATAAACTTAAATCAAAATGGTATTATATTTATTTCAATTGAAAACGAAACGAGAATTTCTCATTTTTCTTCAATAGAATTAAGTTTTAAAGTTTTTTACCATACAATTAAAACGGTTTAAAAAAAATGAATTAGGTAGATAGTTCAGTAGTACCTACCAAAATACCTAAATTTTATTAATTATTCTTAACGCGAAGTTGATAATCTATAGGCTAACATTATTCTTCTTCCTATAGGTACATACAGTATATTCTTTTTAAGATATTTTAAAAGTATATACAAGTATGTGTTAAGCATATACTTTTGCATATACTTACGCATATACTAAGAATATTCGATTAAGGTATATTCTAAGAATAAACTTTTACGAACATTCCGAGATACTACGTACACGAATGTGCTCAGTATATTCGGTGCAAGAATATTCTTTGAAGCACATGCAAAGAACATGAAATTTAGAATGTTTTTTATGGTACATGCTATGCTTACTAAAAAGGATATACTTCGACGAATGTTGGTAGGATATGCTTAGAACATGATGCGAACATCATTGTTATGTGGGAAGAAGGTTGTGTATTTTGACGACAAAACCGATAAAGGTAAGTAAAAGATATCTTATTTTTTATAAGTGTTTATATTATTGTAAGGGTGTTGTGGTATAGATAAAGTTTCAAATAAAAATGTATACCATTTATATTTTATATAAAGTTTTTCAATTAAAAATCTTTTAAAAATATTTAATTTACAAATATTTTTATTAGGTTGAAAAACTTAGTCTTTTATAAAGTTTCAACTTCAAGATAATAAACAAGATTTAAGAAATTATTGGTTTGTTTGTAGAGATCTTGTCCGTAAAATTTGAATATCACGATAGTGAGTTGTCGTCACACATTCAATTTTCAATAGCAGGAAATTAAAATACTAAATATTTATTGGTTTGACTTTTTAATAATTTTTCTATATTTTAATGATAAAAGTAGTTTTCCTAATTATTACAGGTGTGCCCCTCACCCACGATTTGGCTCTAGAGGTGTGAAATGATGGTAACTAGTCCGAAATAGAAGATTTAGATGGCGAAAATGATGTTGCTTTTGACGTTCAGATGTTTAAAAATAACACCGATGACAAGGATATTGAAGAAACTGTATTAGATGAAGAACCTTTATTGGATGAAGAACCTGTTCCTTCAACGAGCTCTTCTTCAGCAAAGAGGCAATGGAAAGACATGACATTTCAGCAAAAAATGTTTGTTCTATTTTAGTTAGTATGTAATAGCATATTAAACAATTATAAAAATAATTTTTATTTGGCCCTAATGGTGTTTTACGTTTAATAGAAATGAATTTTTTCATACACTTACGATCCCGCATTCATAGAACATAAGCCCAGAGCTCACGAACGTAACATGTCATTTGTGACAGATTCAAACAATGAATTTTTTTTCTGCATTTTTTACACCTTTTTTAGATACCATATATCGTATTTATTAAAAAGGGAAACTTCATTTTTACTCAAAAAAAATTCAGGCCTGAAAGGGCTACAGAGAAAATTGGTACAATTATTTTCATATTCGAAATATTATTAATAAAATGGTATACACTTTTATTTTTTATTACTAATAAATATTTCATTTCAGGAGTTTTATTTTGTTATCAAAAAGGGAAAAACTTATAATAAATACTGCAACATCAAGTCTTCTTTTAAATCGGCAGTAAGTGGCCATTTTCTGCAGACAAAAAAGGCAAAGAAAAAACGCCACGGAGAAACTTTTGGTAGGCATAATAAAAGTTATTAATTGATTAATATTTTTTGACATTAAAGTAGGAAAAAATTACTGCCGATATCTTATTATTTTTAGAACCTGAAGACAATGCAGAAAGCATCATTCGTTGTTTAAAATATGGTAATTTGGGTGTTAAGGAATCCGACCAATGTTGGAGGGCATGTTCTAAATACGGCTTGATTCAAATAAAGAAGCTTGCTTCAACAAAATCTATACCTAATGGAACATGGAAGCAAGGTCATTTTATAAAACTTCTTCGGGATATAGCTTGCTATGTGATTGATTACGAATAAAGAATAAATTTGTTTTACTTTTAATTTTTTTTTTTTTTTCAGATAGACATACAATATAAAATTTAAATTAATAACAGTAGGAGGGAATAGAAGTGATTGTAAGAATAACGGTATGTATTGTGGGAATGACCAGAATTAATATGAACGGAAATAATTGTAAAATAAACGAAATTGATTGGGTGCATGAAACAATATACATTAGTAAAAATAACACAGTTATTGACACAACTAACAGTCTTTATAAAATCGACTAAATTGAATTGTCGGTCAATTAACGACGTTTTTGATTCAACGAACAGTGTTCGTTGATTCAATGAACAATGTTCGTGATATAACATTCCGTTAACTTCTAATTATCTTTACAGTTATTTTATTTAAATTTTAATAACGGTTTGTCATTAAGTTATACTTGAAAACAATAAGATCTAATTAAAATAAATTTTTGACTGACGTCATATTTAACTATTAGTTGTCACAAGTTCTTCAGTTGGTAGTAGACACAATTCGCTGTCATGTAAGTCTCGTTCTGTGAGGCTCCTTGGGAAATATTTGACACTTCGCTTGGTAAGCTTGAACGGGAAACAAGTGGCAGATGGCTGATTGAAATAGGAGCGGCTAAAGATAGGTACGATTAATTACAGGGACCCGATCCGTCAACTGTCCGTAAACTGCGCATGTGCGAGGCGACGGAGTTTAAATGTGTCAAACCCTGGTCAAACCACAGTATCATAGATAAGGGATAACAAATTTAACAGAATACATCACCCAGTGTATTCTGTGTTAATACTGTGGTTCAACACTTCAACTGAAATTTTTAATTAATTAAGGTGCATTTAAGGGGATCTTCTCTTGTAGTCGAAGGGTTATTATTGTACTTTAATCTTTGATATTGTTATGTGTTTGTATGTCTTTAAAAATCACAATATAGTAGTTTATTAATAAAAAATTTAAAATATGTATTGTGATTATTTACAAATTTAACTACAAAGATATTTTATTTATATAGGTACCCCTAATTAAAAAAAGTATTGTGATTATTCACTAATATAACTACCAGGATATTTCATTCTTCTACCATTAATTCCCCTCTGCTATTAGAGGGTAGGTACTGAAAATTTGTAAGTGCTGCACAAACTTGAAAAATAAAGCGAAGTTAGAATAATTACCATGAATTGAAAAACATTTAATTCTTCCTCTGGTCACTGCCCTAATAAAAGAAGTTACTTGTTCTTTGGTAAACTGTGGTACTACCCTTTAACTGCAAGAATTAAATCACCAGGTCTCATTTGATGCACAATACCAACATCCTGGACATTTTTTGTCTGATGTAAAAATCACTAATTAGGAGCAAACAAACCTTTGAAACTATTTATGTGTTTATAAATGTATAAGTTGGTTTTTGATGTGAAAATAATGTTGGTTTTTGGTATGTCACTTCTGTACAATCCACAATAATAGCTTTGTTCCAGCAGAATGTTGAACTGATTCAGGATTGTACTGAGCATGCGCTTTACATAAAACGCCTTCCAGCAACGAGAAATTTACACGGTTTTATGTAAAGCACACGCTCAGTACGATCCTGAATCAGTTCAACATTCTGCTGGAACAAAGCTATTATGTAAAAGTGCTGTAAACTATAGGTGAACATAATTTATTTTTAAGTTGTGATGGTATATTTTTTATTAGCTGGATGAACAAAGTTTCATGCATAACGATTAACAATGTATACATAATATTTGCAATAGTCCCTCTACTGCAGCCAGGTGTGTCTGCAACAAATTTAAACGTAATTGCATCAATGTCATGAATAATTTTATTGATCTTATTTAAAGTTATACATACTTATTTAGGCACGATTGGGGAAAACATTGATGATGAATTTTTATAAAAACGACAGTATGAAGTACATGCACTCACGCACAGTATAAAGTTAGTTGCTAAATCTTTCAAGTTACGTATATATCAATAAAGTGTGAAAAAGATATATCAGTGTTTTTAGTAAATATATTTCTTGATAATTTTTGGTCTTTGGATTTGTCTTCTTCAGGAATATGATAATAAGTATTAAAATATGATGAAAAGAAAATTAAAAACCATCTTAATATTATTTGTAAAATCTGTCAAAATAATTAATTTTCTTATTAATTTTACAGCCATAACACACTGACTTACACAGTGGTCATGATTGATAACTATAGTCAAGCAATGTTGGCCGCTGTTATATTTTGGATAACTTATTTTGGTGACTGCTTAGGAACGTCTTATGTTGTTGTTTTGCCTTACCTTTTTTTAATTTTTGGTATTTTAATAAAAAAATTTGGTAAGAAATAAGTATTAAAATTAGTTTAATATTTAAATAAAATACAAATAAACTGTTTAAAATATGTTTATTTCATTGAAATCATATAATAGACGTATAACTTCTTAGGTGCGTACAAAATACAACACATTCTTTTTTTTTTGTTAAAACTGTGATATTTCACCCATCCATGATCCATGATAATATTCTAACTGAATATTACTTAGCATATTAAATATTAAACAATATTTCAATATACAGTAGTTGTTATTCCCATGTACACTTTCACTAAATTGTGATCCTTCTTGATATGCTGAAATGGAAATCTATACTAGAATGCTATGCTGGAACAACGTTGTAACCGCATTTCTAGTTATCAAAAAAGACAATAATACATTATAATTGTACCTGTGATATATTTTTTTATAAAGACACAATTTGTTAGTCATATCATATTGCTTTTAATTTTATAAATTACACAAAATCAAGGATTTACACACAAGATAGTACTACTGCATTTCTTCAGCATCTTCACCAGTCCTATCTGAAAATATGGTGAGAAGATTTTCTTTATCGTCTTTATAAAAATAGCACTAACATAAAATGAGTAGTTTTAGTCCGTGCAGCAGATTTCCTAAAAAATATGGTGTCATTATACCCTAAATTTACAATTTTAGATATTTAGTACTTACAATATCAATGATAACCATTCGGGTACCCAACACATTACCATTTTATAGAAATTAAATAATAATAACGTACAAGCAATATAAATATTCCATTTCTACAAACAAAAATAAAACTTGACGTCTATCAAATGTCACAAATACCACGTGTGAATTTAACTGACACTGACAGTTGACGGATCGGGTCCCTGTAATTAATCGTACCTGCTAAAGATACAGTGCGGCTCCCTAATTTGCGCGTGCGTGTCCTCAACTCCAACGTTGCCGTTTCCGAAATAGTTTGAAGGACAAATTACGTTGAAACAAGAAACAAGAAACGCGTCTAACTTCAATTGTATTTTGTATTTGTCACTGTCACATCTTTGATCGGATTATTGGATATTGGATTTATTTTTATATTTTGGATATTTGGATCTAAGTTGGTTATGTATGTCCTGTTTTATTCATTAAAAAGGATTCCTAAATAAAAGTTTATTCTCAGATACAGATTATGCATGGTTTGACCCAAATCAATATGAAACAAGGACATTTATTGAAGCTATAAATATAATTTGTAAATAATTTTAAACTGTTAATTAAAAGAATCACATAGACATTCTTTATAATTATTAATTTAGACATTTTTGTGTAGAAATAAATATTTTTAGTAGGTATAGATATATAAGATGTAATTTCAATTAATTTGAATGCACAAATATGCTTGTGAAATTGTGGAAAAGCTTAGGATTTGTTAAAATTCTGGATTAAAAAGTACAGTTCAATTCAACAGATATAACATAATATACGTATGGCATTAACAATATAAACAGGTTAATACAATAAAACAAAGGTTTTTGGAATTTTAATCCTTTATTATTTAGATATAGGGCCGGTACTTTATGTCCCGGTTAAACCGCCATTAGCTAACCGGGGTTTAATCAGGACAGAAATGTATGCATAACATAGACATAAACACAATTGTACTTATTATTATGATTAGGAGTGCGAAATTGGAAAACCAAGGTGAGGGATAGGAAGCTGATTCTGGAACAGGTCAAGACCCACCATGGGTTGCGGAGCCAATGATGATGATATTATGATTATACATGATATTACAACGCAAGAGGCCCAAAGAGGTACTTTTCTGTCCCGATTAGCTAACCGAGGTTTAACGGCGACATAAGTCCCATAATCTATAAAGTTTTGAGCCAAAAGTATGTATTACACTTTCATTTTCATGTCATCAGCATTTGTTTATTTAAACATACTGTCAAAAAAATTACTAAAAAAAAACACCATAAAGCTAATTTTTCTATTATTTTTGTCCTTTAAAATAACTTCCTTGTTCATACATTTTTGCTAGTTGTGGAAGGCCTTTTAACAGAATGAGATATAAAATAAATTTTAAAGGATACTCAAAATCAAACACCAATATAATATACCTATTTATTTATAAATTTATTAACAAACTGTAGTCCAATAAAAATAAAATTATCAACATTATACTACATAACAATGATTTTCCTTTCATGTTCGAAGCATACACTACCAACTGTCATGATGACATCATTTAGATGGCTGGCATTCGCTAGAAATTGCCTACTCAATAAAGTGAAAAAAAGAGAAGAGGGAGGGAGCAGCCCTCTCAGATGTCAATTTGAACCATGTGTTTTATTAATTTTATTTCATCCTATAATTACCCAATTAATCGAAACAAAAGTAAGTAAGCACACAAATATTATATGGCGCAGTCATATTTCGTTGTCTTCGCACATAATTGTTAAATTTGACTTAACCTTCAAAATGAACGACCACATTGTTCCAGTAACAGAACTGTGTTTTGATGGTAATATGGGAGATAATTGGAGTTTTTTCGAACAAAAATTTAATATATTTTTGGAAGCCAGCAAGCTTAATGAAGAGACCGACAGTTTGCAAGGCAGCGTACTGTTGAATCGAGTTGGAGATCGGGCTCTTCGTATTTATAACAATTTCGAGTGGTCTTCAGATGAAAAGAAAACGTCTTGTAAAGCTATTCTAAAAAAGTTTAAAGAGTACTTTACACCCTCAAAAAATGTCACATATGAGCGATACTTATTTTTTACTCGAGAGAAGATAGGGTTATAGACAAGACATATGACTCATATGTAACAGAACTGAGACAGCTTGCAAGTACCTGTGAATTCGACACTCTAACTGACAGTTTAATACGTGATCGTCTAATCCTTGGAATCTCGGATGTTTCGTTAAAGGATAGATTGTTACGAGAACAAGGTTTAACACTGAGCCGAGGATTAGAAATATGCAGAGCTGCTGAGGTGGCAGCAAGACAGTTGAGCGTTATTAGTGAGGTCAATAGTAGTTAATCATTAGAAGTTCTAGAAATACAAAAACAGAAAAAACATCAATCAAATAGAAACCAGCAGCCGAAATCTGCTCCTCAGTATACAGCTGATCCTGGTCAGTCTTACCGAAATCATCCCCAGACGTCAGGAAATCAAAAGATAAGTAACAATTTTATAAAAAACTGTTATAAGTGTGGTTCTAATCATAGTTTAAACAAGTGTCCGGCTTATGGATTACGGTGTAAAATTTGTAATAAGTTTAACCATTTTGCAAAAGTTTGTAATGCTAATAGTTATAGAAACAGAGTCCAAAATGTAAATATCCATCAAAGTGATACCGATTCAGATTCTGATTTTTCCCCAGATCAGTTTTTTCTAAATAATATAAATGAAAAGTCTTCAGAAAAGTGGTATGAAGACTGTTTTATAAATAATAAAATAATTGTATCTTTTAGATTAGACTCAGGAGCAGACTGTTGTGTTTTGCCATACACTTATTTTAAAAAATTAAATATTCAAACTTCTGAACTTACTAGTAGCACCAATAAAATTACTGATTATAATGGAAAAATAATAAATACAGTAGGAAGTGTATATTTAAAAGTCAGGCAATGCTAAAATAAAGAAAATATAGCTAAATTGAAATTTTATATTGTTAAAACACATAATGATGCAATACTTGGCCTTGATGCCTGTATAATGTTAAATTTAATTCAGAAAAATAATATTAATGTAATAAATGATAATTTACACAATGATATTGAGAGTATTAGTCAAATAATTCATGAATATGATGATGCTTTTAGGGGTGTAGGATGTTTGAAATGTAAACATACCATAAAAATTGATGAGAAAGTAGCCCCCAGAATCCATCCACCTAGAAAGGTACCATTTGCAATGCATGACAAACTGATGGAGAAACTGAAAGAGCTGGAAAGACTTGAGATAATTAGAAAAGTGACAGAACCAACGGATTGGGTAAATTCTCTTGTAATAGTTAATAAAAAAGCTAATAATGATATAAAAATTTGTATGGATCCTAAAGATCTTAACAATGCTATTAAGCGTGAGCATTTTTATATCCCTACACTTGATGATATTTCTAGTCGACTAAAAGGTTCTTGTCATTTTTCTGTCTTGGATTTAGCAACGGATTTTGGCATATCCAGTTAGATGATAACAGCAGTAAACTATGTACATTCAATACCCCATTTGGTCGATATCGATTTTTAAGAATGCCAAATGGCATAGCTTCAGCTCCTGAGGTTTTTCAAAAGAAAATACAGCAATTATTTGAAAATGTAGAAATAGGGTTATATTTTGATGATTTATTAATATATTCTGATACTCTTGAGGGTCACAATAAAAAATTAAAACAGGTTTTAGATATTGCTAGAAAAAATAATATAAAATTTAATAGAGATAAATGCAAGTTCGGGTTAGCTTCTGTAAATTATATGGGATATAATATTTCTAAAAAGGGTCTGGAACCTGATGAGAAAAACATTGAAGCTGTTACTAAGATGCAAAGACCAAGATCTGCAAAAGATGTACAACGATTCTTAGGTGTTGTAAATTATTTATGTCGTTTCATACTTAACTTTTCTGAGCTTACAGAGCCATTAAGACTTCTGACAAGAAAAAATATTTCTTTTCATTGGGAAAACCAACAGGAAACTGCTTTTCAGAAATTAAAAAAGCTGTTAGTTGAAGCACCTATCCTACAGTTTTATTCAGTAAAATGTCCTGTAGTGATTTCAACAGATGCCAGTCAGTTTGGATGTGGTTCTGTTTTACTACAAAATAATAAACCTGTGGCATATGCCTCGAAGGCTTTTACACCAACTCAGAAAAATTATGCAGTAATTGAAAAAGAGATGCTGTCTATTGTTAATGCTTGTTTGAAGTTTCACCAGTATATTTTTGGTCGTGTTGATGTGACAATCGAGACGGATCACAAGCCTCTTGTTGGAGTTTTTAACAAACCTCTAGTGGATGCTCCAGCTAGACTTCAAAGAATGCTCGTCATGTTACAACCATATAGTTTTACTATTGTTTATAAGAAAGGTAAGGATATGTTTTTAAGTGTAGTTCAAGGTATAATTGTAAAAAATAATAAATTGCTTGTACCTAAAGATCTAAGGGAAGAAACCCTGGATAAATTACATATGTCACACCAAGGAATACAGAAAACAAAATTATTAGCTAGGCAATATTTTTTTTTGGCCAGGAATGTCAAGAGATATGGAAAATGTTGTGAAATGTTGCAATATTTGCCTATCAGAGAGAAAATGTAATCAGAGAGAACCTTTACTGCCTCACACCATTCCTGACCTCCCTTGGGATAAAGTCGGAATTGATTTATTTGTTTTTAATTCACAAAATTATATTTTAGTGGTTGACTACTATTCAAAATTCGTGGAAATGTCTGCTTTAACGTCACAAACTAGTAATAGAGTAATACAGTTCTTAAAACAAATTTTTTGCAGACATGGAATCCCTACAGTTTTGTTTTCTGATAACGGGCCTTGCTTTTCTTCTATGGAGTTCAGTCGTTTTGCTGCAGAATGGGGGTTTTCTCATAAAACATCTAGTCCCCATTTTCCTCAATCCAATGGTCAGGTAGAAAGATTTGTACAAACTGCAAAGTCAATGTTAAAAAAGGCATTCAAATCTAATAAAGATCCTTATTTGTGTATATTAGATTTAATGAATACACCAATATCAGATAAAGTTCCAAGTCCTGCTGAATTGCTATATAGTCGCAAAGTTAGAACAACTTTTCCTGTATTAAAATCAAATTTGAGACCACAAGTGGTAAAAAACAATGTGCGGAAGGAATTAACACAAAGGCAAAATCAATATAAAAAGTACTATGATAAAAATACTAAAGAATTGCCTGTATTAAAAATTAATGATCAAGTTAAAGTAAAAAATTTTAATGAATCTAACAAAGAAAAATGGCTAGATGGTATAGTAGTTGAAAAACTGTCTAATCCGAGATCATATAAAATAAGATTATGTGGAACTAATAATGTAGTAAGAAATAGAGCTCACCTAATAAAAGTAGAGTTGAAAAATGTAAATTCAGGTGAAGCTTCATGTAGTTACAATCAGTTTCAATATGATAATGCACCTTCTGCAAATAGCACACACATACGCGACACTGTTGAAAATTCATTAAATTCAAGTGTAAGTTCTAATCACTCTTCCAGATGTGATACAGATTTATCACATCATGAAATAAATAATTCAACTGTAATCTCTGAGCATACATCTTGTAGAACAAGATCTGGGCGAATTGTTAGACCTCCTGTTCGACCTAATTTATAATGTGTAAGCAATGTATTTTATGATTTTATAATTTGGTAATTAACTTTCTGCTAAACTTTAATCATAGTGTATAAGCTGTTTGTCTGTATATGTGTGTATATATGTGTATGGGTCTACATGTTTATTATTGTAATAGCTTCTAAGTTCTTGACATGTTCTTTTCTAGCGAATGTTGAATTATTATCTTAGGAAGGGAGATGTCATGATGACATCGTTTAGATGGCTGGCATTCGCTAGAATTTGCCTACTCAATAAAGTGAAAAAAAGAGAAGAGGGAGGGAGCAGCCCTCTCAGATGTCAATTTGAACCATGTGTTTTATTAATTTTATTTCATCCTATAATTACCCAATTAATCGAAACAAAAGTAAGTAAGCACACAAATATTATACCAACATTCGTCGGAATATATTCTTTTTAGTATGTGTGTACTAGAAGCATAGCATGTACTATAAAAACATTCTAAATTTCATGTTTTTTGCATATACTTCGAAGAATATTCTCGGACCAAATATACTGAGCACATTCATGTATGTAGTTACTTAGAATATTCGTAAAAGTTTATTCTTGGAATAAACCTTTTAGGCTATTGATTATGTTCAAAATAAGAGAACTAAAAGGAACTACAACGTTAACGGGATTTTATTGTCTCATATCTGTCTCTAAATTAGAAAAAACCATGGAGTGCTACCATTGAAATGAGTGAGTTTTTGAGAAAGGGGTGAATTAGTCCCTAGTCACAGGGCGAATTAGGGTGAGTTCTATGCACTTTTGATATAAACACATCTACAGGAAAATTGTTCCAGGTTAAATTTACTATCCAAACATCACATTTTACAGTCAAAAATATTTTTTTTTACAAAAATAATATATTCAAAATAAAAGCAAGAAAAAAACACGAAAGAAAGCAATTTTGTTTTTAGCCCCATAACTATTTTCCACAGGGATATAGGTATAGGCATTGCTTTAGCGAAAAATAACTTCCATCCTTCCTCTTTAAAATGAAGTTTGGTAAAATTCTCTAAGATTTATAGTTTCCGAAATAGGATTTTTCTAAGTTTGCCGCTCACAGCATTTTTGGGCAATTTTCCCCATTATTTCGCAAACATTGTTCTGTAACTATTTCGTGCGCATTTCTACGTATATGCAATAGTAGAAAGTGAAATTAATTACCTTTAAAATAGTCTATTGTATAAGGTTATTTATACAGCTCTTTCTAAGGAAGTTATGCTTTTTCAAATTTCTCACTATGACTTTTTTTCTTGTACGTTTAAGTATATACATTGTAGAATAAAAAAGCTTATTTTATTTACTTTAAAATGGTGTATTGCAAAAAATTCTAGGACAGTTTTTAAACATGATATCCGTAGGATATCCAAGAGTATCCGTAATTTGAGAAAAATTTTAAATTTTTTTTATTTTTTTCAATTAGAAAAATATGATTGCATATATCATCATTTTTTTTTTTCATAAAGTTATTAATAAAAAAGTTTTCCATAAGGTTTCAATCTTGTTTAAAAATAGTCCCAGATTTTTTTACGATACACCATTTTAAAGTAAATAAAATAAGCTTTCTTTTTTATTAGACAATAATATACCTACCAATTATATACCTACATATACAATAAAAAAAGTTATAATGAGAAATTTAAAAATAATCGTAAAATATATCAAAAATCATTAAAAGTATAAAACTTTTTAAAGGTAATTGACCTTTTTTCCTATTAAATGTAACATTGCATATACCTAAAGCTACGTAGAAGAAAATTACAGAACAATGTTTGAGAACTAACAAGGAAAATGGGCCAAAATCGCTGTGAGTGGCAAACTTTGAAAAATCATATTTTGGAAATCATAAATCATAGAGACTTCTACTAAATGTCATTTTAAAGAGTAAGGATTGAAGATTTTTTTCTTGCTTTTCTTTTGAATATATTTTTGTAAAAAAAAAAATATTTTTAACTTTAAAATATAATGTTTCGATAGTAAATTTAACCTGGAACAATTTTCCTGCAGATGTGTTTGCACCAAAAGTGCATAGAACTCACCCTAATTCGTCCTGTGCCTAGGGATTAATTCACCCCTTTCTCAAAAACTCACCCCTTTAAATGGTAGCACTCCGCGGGTTTTTCATATTTAAAAGTCCATTGACTATATGAAACAATAAAACCCCGTTAACGTTGTAGTTCCTTTCTAAAATAGATAATCAATAGTCTATTTATCGAATATTGAATATCGAATCTACCAAGAACATGAAATTGTTATGTGGGAACCATTTAGGCTTGAGTTAAATGGAGAATAATCTTTTAAAACAAACACACACACAACATTTAGTTACACTAGATTTGCTCCTGGTTGAAAATGTAGGTACTGCCACAGCTTGTTCGATTAAATAACAGCATCCTCCTTTTCCAGTATTTCAATGTTTTCTCTATTAACAACTGCAATATTATGTAAAAGTATACAAGCTGATATTATTCTTCAAACAAAAGGTAGCTTGCATCTCATTTCACATACTAATATGGGGAATCTTTTCTGCATAAAATACCAAATATTCTTTCTATAACAATTCTTGAGGCAATTTGTGATTGATTATACAGCACTTCAACTACTGTCTGACTGAAGATTCTGCAATGGTGTCATTTTATATACCCATAATATGCAAAAGTATTTAAAAACTTATAAACATAAAATAGCACTTCCATATTGTATGATGGTTATGTTGTTCTTTAACTGACAAAATAATTAAATTCAACGTTTTACTCTTTTCAGTGATCTTATATTTTCTTAATACCCTTTTACAGGTACAGGTGAAACCTTAGACAACTTGTCTAGGGGTAAAACAAAATAGAATTTTATTTTTATAGGTTATTTTTATATTTACATTACAAAAATATTATGTCATTTGTCAAAATAAAAGATTCCTTGCAAGGAGCTAGCATTTTGAATTTCCCGGCGATGTCAATGTGTAAACAACATGACAACGTTGTAAATATTTTGACGCATGCGCAAAGTAGGGAGCCGCACTCTATCTTTAGGCGCTCCTGATTGAAATAACGGAAATATTAATAGGGCTTTTCATTCACAGTCATTTGTTTCGAGCTTCTGTCATGTGTCACATAATATTAATATATCTACGTCGTACGTTATTGGTATTACCAATGATACAAACCGAAGACGTATGACGTAGATATATTATTATTATGTGACACATGACAGAAGCTCGAAACAAATGACAATCGATGAAAAGCCCTATACGATAGTTTCAAGCTTCTATAAGTAATATTTAGTGGCAAATTATTACAGCCGATTTCATAATCATTCGAAAAAGTGGACTTTAGTAAAAGGAGGCTTTATGTTAAAGTGGACTTTAAAGCGGCTGTTAACGATTTTGATTTCATAATTCGATTTAAAGGATGCTTTTAGTAAAGTCTGTTTTAATGAAACTTTATACTGTTGGTTAAACTGAATTATGTTATATTTGAACTAAAATGGAAATAATGACATTTGAATGTCATACATTTTGCCAGTTTGTAGCGTTTTGTAGGATACCCACTCTCGGATACTACTCCTATAATTTTTGTTTTTACTACAAAAAGTTACTTATTATTACTTAATTATTATTACTTGTTATTACTATTTCTATATATTTATTATTACTCTACTTTTCTTTTTAATCACCTTACTTACTTTTTAATTTTATTATTGTATAGGTATTACTATTACCTAATAATTATATACACCACTATTACTTAATTACTCATCAATAAAAAGTAAAATCTAAAAAAATGGACATATAACGAGATAACAAAAAATTACTTCTACAAACTTTAGCAAAGAGGAGGAACTTCTTTTGTTACAAAAGATATAAAGTTATAGAAATATAATAAATAAATGTGAAGAATAAAGGAAAGGTCGGTATAATATTTTATTTGTTAAAAATCATTTAAATTATCCAAATAATTGAGTATCATGTACAGGCAAGCTAATGTGTTCAGTTGCATTGCATATTTGCAGAACAGAAGGAAAAAAATGATAGAAAGGGAAGAGGCAGGATATAAAAAAGGATATTATTGGATTTAAAAATAAAACTACCTAATAGGCCTGGATCTCGCACACTCGCACTGAAAATTTGTTAATAGCTTAACGGTGTCCTGTCGGACAAACTTTGATGTATGGGAACACTGGAAGTTTTAATTGTGCAACAGTTTAAAAATTTGGAAAGTCAGATTACGAAAACGTCCCATGTATTTTGTCGGACAGAACATCCAATTGATTTGTTCCCTTTCATTAAACTCTCATGCAAAGATCAGACTGCTATTACTAACCAACATGATTCCTGTCATTTGACATGTTCTTCGTGTTCCACTCATTAAAATGCCCAGTTGGTGATAAACACCAGTCTGATTTTTGCATGAGAGTTTAATGAATGGTAACAAATCAATTGGAAGTTCTGTCCAACAAAATACGTGGAACGTTTTCGTAGTTTTACATTCCAAATTTTTAACCTGTTCCACAATTAAAACTCTCCCCATTCCAGTGTTCCCATACATCAAAGTTTGTCCGACAGACACCGTTAAGCTATTAACAAATTTTCAGCTTGCTATTAATCAACTTTTTTTGGTACGTGGGATCCAGGTCTATAAAAAAATGGGATAAACAAAAATAAATAAAAAGTTCAATACATTCATTTTGTTTTTATTAATAAATATATTTACAATCTACCAAAGTGTTCATTTATTAACACAGTTATATTGTTTTCTGAAATATTTTCATTTTTTTTATCTGTTGTAATTATTCATTGTTTGCTTCATCTGCAGTTTTATTCACAGGAAAATCGTCATCCATATCAATGGCAATATTATGAGGCACTCTAGTTGCAACAATGACAGTCATGTTTTCTAATTGTAGTCTCATTCCTAAGCGGAGTATAGGAAATCTTCATTTCCACAACCCATATTGCTGTTCTACTATATTCCTTGTTCGTCACTGTCTACAACCAATATGTAATGGCCAAAGATACCACTTTCAAAATTCAGGGGGTTAGGGTCAAACAAACATAACTACATTAAACTTCTAGTTTAAGATTCACATGAACGTATGTCCATCTGCTTTAGTTCTGATTTGGACATGCATACCTAGGCTAGGTACCTACATATTATAACGTTCAGTTACCGTAACCCTAATATTTCTGTAGAAGAAAATAAAACAAAATGTGGCTACGTTTGTGTGATTCTAAGCCCCTGAATTATGCTTCAGCCTACTATTATTATATCTCTAATTTTAAATTTTGCATCACTGACTGAACATTCAATGCAAAAAATGATTTTCTGGACCTGAAAATTTCTGAATCCTGGACACCTGCAGAATCTATTTTAATTAAAGTATAACCCATTGCACTCATTATTCTAGGGAATACAGCAATCTTGTAAAAATCTTCAACAGCTTTCCGTCTCTTGATGATTCTTGCAATTTTAAAGGATACTATTTTTATAATTTTTAAATTCTACTTGCTGAACCTCTGGACACTGCCGTAAAATCAGCTACATTTAATTGCATACTTCCTGATGTATAAAATCCCAACAGAATTTGTTGCATGGGAGTAATGCATCCACCTCTCAAATAAAAAAACAGCATTGTTTTTACTTGCATCAACAAATTTTTAGTCACTTACCTAATAATAGGCAAAGTTATTTAAGAAGGCCCACAAAACTGTTTGTTTTCAACCTAAATCTTTGATAAAAATCCAGATCATCATATTATTATTGTTCAAAACAGTTTGTTCTTAATCTGTTCTGGTTAATTTTTGGTCTTCTGAATACAATAAATTTCTTGAACTAGACGTTTCAGAATTATACATAATTGTGCTTTTAAAGTACAATTAATGAATCCTAATTAGTAATAATATAATAATTATTATTGACTGTTATATTAACCTTAAAAGTTAAATACAAAAACAACTGACAACTGTGTTTTCGTCTCAACAAAATAGGTTATGTATCCTTTAAAGGAGACTTTAGCAACTTAAAGGTCCGAAATCTGCACTTTAAAGTTAAAGAGGACTTTTGATAAAAAGGGCCCTTTAACTTGATTATGAAATGAAAATCTCCAGTTAAAGGCAACTTTAAATTTAAAGCCTCCTTTAACTTCATTATGAAATCGGCCGTTAGTGGTGTTTTGGAGAAGCTAGGAGACGAAGTTTTGGGAGAACCCGGAGGAATTGAACTCATGTCATCTGGTAAATTTTTTAGATACTTTTAAAAAAAGAGAACGAAGATGGCCGCCATCATGTCATATTAAATTCCTATTGAGTTTATTTCTGTAAATTTATGAATCGAAGTTGTTCTTTGAATTTAGTATCTTTTAATTATATCCATAGTTCGAAAATATACACTCAGATGAAGATTATCTTGTCACATCCTGTAAATTATATCATTTAATTTGTGGGGTTATGTCAACCTCATAATATTGAATTCAAATTTTACAGATTACATTCATTATTCTCTATTCTATTAGATTGTGTGCATTCTAGCCACCTTAAATTTCGTTCCAAAAGCCAGTATTTTTCTTAAAATTTACAACACATTACATTATCCTATACCATTTTAATAATAAAAAATTACCCTTTATAGACATATTTTTTCAGATAAAAATCATATTCTGTATTAAATGTTGAATTTAAAGTTAAATCCCAAATTAATGTGTCTGTAATGTAAATCAAGGTCAAATCCATCATTGTTTTTGCTAATGATCTTCTTTTTGTTGTTCATTCTGAAAAAAGATATCTCATTTTTTTTCCTTTGGCTCTTTGACCTTTCCTTAGATTCTGACATTGAAAGTAAAACGGGACATGTTTGTTTTTAGCCACTTGGGTGACATCTTAAACTGTAACCAGTCCGTCAGCTCCCCTCACAACTGGGAGCAACCGTTCTACGCCAAGCCAGGTCATTTTGGAGACCAGCCTGGATAATCTCCCACATACATACTTTGTATTCTGCACTTTGCACCCCAGAGGGGCGTCTGTATATTAATTGGTACAAGCTAGGACCATCCCTGTGCTAATTCGTCTACCAGGGACTTTGAAATCCGTAGCAAGGACACTCTCGGGAACCATATAGGGTTTGTTTTGGGACAGTTGGTATCTGCAAATTTATTGTTACTTCTACCATTACACCACGTTAATTTTTTTTTATAATATTCAGGACATTTATTTTGATCATTAAGTTTTATAGTTAATCGCACATATTTTGTTTCAATATTTAAATTGCATATTTTTTTATATATCTATAATAGTTGATAGTGTTCCCCAAACCGGTAAACTCTCTGGTCAAACAGGTTTGAGCTCAGATCATCTTTTCCCCACATGAGATTCTCTTTACCTTTACATATTACCTGAAATTTACTTGTACCATTTTTTTTTTTTATTGAAAATTTACCGCATCCACCAAGAGGTGATTAGCGGGAATACAGTGTAGGAGTACAGTTCCAATAACTTACAATCTATAATATAATTCTATGAGTTTTAAATAATTATCGATATTATTATCTATAATTACAGTATGTATCTTAAATTAAGAATACAGTGTAGGTATAACTTCCAGTAATTTAGATTCTATAATATAGCCCTATACATTTTAAATAGTTTGCGATATTGTCATAGTAACCATCTGTGCCTAAAAGTTTGTTGATGTTGTTAGGAATATTGAATCTAATTCGTTCATTTGCAAAAAGTGGACAGTCAATTAAAAAATGTTTTACATTATTTATTTCGTCACAAATTTCACATTTAGGGGGATCGTCTCTTGTAAACAGGTGAGAGTGCGTGTATGTTGTGTGACCTATACGCAGACGTGTGATAACAGTTTGAAGTTTTCGGGCTCGTATTCTCGATAGCCGCGGGTAAACATTATCCTTGATTGTTCTTAAAGATGTCTGTGAATATTTCCATTCTTGGTTCCATTTACACGTGATTAGATTTCTAAAGTACGATTTTATGTCACTCGCGAGATTTCAACACTCCGTTACCTCTGTTTCGACACTTTCCGACACTTTACGGGCGCACTGATCTGCTGCTTCGTTTCCATCGATACCAATATGAGATGGGATCCATATGAAGGTAATGCGTCTGGAATTTTCTTGAGCCTCTTCTAGTTCAGATTTTACCATTTTCTCTAGGGGGTTTTTAGGATACACATGATTTAAAGTTTGTAAAGCACCGAGTGAATCACTTAGGATCAAGCATTTTAGTATTTTGTTTTTGTTGACATGTTCAAGGGCTTTGAGTATTGCATAAAGTTCAGCAGAAAAAATACTGAAATATTTGGGAAGTCTAAAATGATATTGGTTGTTAGGGGTTACATATGCAGCACCTACTCCTGTATTACATTTTGATGCATCTGTGTATATCTTGTAGCAATTATCTCCATGTTTGGCTATGATTGAATTAAGGTTATTTTTAAAAACAGCTGGATTTGTTGAGTGCTTACTAAATGCAGTAAGATTATAATTTATTTGGGGGGTATCAGTTTTCCAAGGAGGGGGATGGTCCAAATTTATTAGGAATATATCTGGAAAGTTTACTTCTAAATATCTTAGATAAAATCGAATTCTCTCATAGAAAGGTTTGTGTGAAATATGTCTATTTTGAGACGTATATTTATTATTGAATGTATTATCAAAAAGAGGTCTGTTTGGATTTGAAGCTATAGAAGTTGCATGAGTTAATGTTAAATAAATGCGACGGTGGAATAAAGAAGGTTCTCCGGTTTCACTATATAAACTCTCTACCGGCGTCGATCTAAATGCTCCCGAGGAAAGTCTTAATGCTGCATTGTGTATACTATCTAAGGGTTTTAGTGTTGTTTCGGATGCAGATATGTACGCAATGGAGCCATAGTCTATTTTAGATCTAATTAAGGCTTTATATAGGCTAATTAGGGTATCATAATCAGAGCCCCAGTCCCTGTTGGATAATGTTCTTAATAAATTTAATCTTTTATTGCAAGATGCGACTAGTTGATTTATATGTTTTTTCCAAGTCAGTTTTTGATCCAACCACATTCCCATAAATTTTACGTCTGTTTTAAACATGATAGTTGAGTTATAAAATTTCAGTATTGGTGTGCTGAAAGCGTGTTTATTGGTGAATACCATGCCCACTGTTTTGGAAACCGAAAATTTAAATCCCGTGCCATGGGACCATTCTTCTAGTTGGTGTAGAAAATTTTGTAATGATTTCGACATTAGAGAGGGGTTTTTGCCTTTGATGTAAACTACTAAATCATCTGCATAAATGCGAGCTTTCAGAGGTTTTTGCAAATTTTTAATTATATCATTTATAGCGATTAAGAATAGTGTTGGGCTAATTATTGATCCTTGAGGAGTCCCATTTTCTTCAATATATTCTTCTGAATATGAATTTTGAACCCTTACTCGAAATGTTCTGTACCGTAAAAAGTTTTTAATAAATTCTAGACAATTACCTCGGATATTCCATGAGTGCAGTCTTTTCAAAATATTATACCTCCAGCACGTGTTGAATGCTTTCTTTAAATCAAAAAATATTGCTATACAATGTTGTCGAATTGCTAGAGTTTCCTGAATATCGCTTTATAAGTCTAGAATATTATCTATGCCTGATCGGTTTTGTCTAAAACCATTTTGTTCAGGTATCAGTAGATTTGACTTTTCAAGTGTCCATGTGAGCCGTGCATTGACAATTTTTTCTAGTAATTTTCCCATAGAGCATGTCAAGCTTATAGGCCTGTAGGACTCGGGAGCTAGACGGGGACTTTGAGGTTTAAGAAATGGAAGCACAATAGCCTTAGTCCAAAGTGTGGGGTACTGGTGTTGCTGCCATATGATGTTGAATATCTGTAGCATTACGATTATGGCTGAATTTGGAAGCTGTTTCAGAAAAATAGATGGTATATCATCTGGGCCAGGACTAGAATCCTTCAAATTTATAAGTGAGTCATTTAGTTCATGAAATGTTAGCGGGAGATTTAGAGGATTGTGGCTAATTTCGTATGGAAATGTATTATAATTTTCGAGTTGTATTTTGTTTTCAAGAAAAGTGGGGTCGAAGATTTCATTGGAAGATATTTTTTTATAATTCAGTGCCAATATATTGGAAATTTCTGTTGGTGATGTAATGATTTGGTTATTTACTTTCAGACTGAATATTGAGGGTGATTGGTGGAAACCGGAAATTTTGCGTATTTTTTTTCAAACTTCACTTATTGGCGTAGAACTGTTTATATTGGAAACATATTTCATCCAACTGGCTTTTTTGGCCTGTTTAATTAATAGTTGAGTTTTGGACTTAAGTCTTTTGTACTCTATTTTGTTCTCTATATTTTTATGTTTTTTGTACCTGTTGAAAGCTTTTTTACTTGCCCGGATTGCTTCGCTACAGTCACGATTCCACCATGGTACGGGTAAATGCTTTTTTGGCGCTTTAGTTTTACCTATAAACTGTTCTGCACTTTGTATAATGATATTATTGAAGTCATCTAGAGTACTATTGACGTTACTTTTTACAATAAAGTTCTGCATAGCTTTATCGATGTAGTTTTTAAATTCTGTCCAGTTTGCTGACTCTGTTTTCCATTTGGGTAGAAACTCATAAGGCGATTGTTGCCTAGAGAGATTTCTTATAAGAATGGGATGATGGTCGCTACTATATGTGTGTGATAAGACTTCCCATAAGAGCTGAGGTGACAACGCTGGGTCACAAAGACTTAGGTCAATTGCGGATGAATCTCCAGTCTGAATATTAAAACGTGTAGGAGTCCCATTATTGAGTAAGTTAAGCTGTAAGTCAGACATTAACTTTTCCAGTAATTTACCTCTGGTATCAGTACGTACAGACCCCCAAATGCTATTGTGAGCATTGAAGTCACCAAGTATGATACGAGGAGTTGGAATTTGTTCGATAAGGTTATTTATATCGTCAAAAGTTAATATTGTACTTGATGGTAGGTAAATGTTACAAATGTAGAGTGTAGAGGGTGCTGAAAGTTTTATTACTACTGCTTCGAGGTTGGTTTTTACAGGAAATAGGCTTGCTACGTATGATTTTTTTACCAAAGTGGCAACCCCACCAGAAGAATAATTACTATTACTTTTTCTGTCATTTCTAAAACAATTGAACTGCTTAGAATTGTAACTTGTGTTTGGACTAAGGTTAGTTTCTTGTAGGCAAATTATTTCTGGACAGTATTCTGATTGGATGATTTGAAGCATGGGTAAACGATGGAACAGTCCATCAATATTCCACTGTAATATAGAGTTGAAAATTAGGCATCGGAGGAAGATAATTCACTGTCAGTGATATCTTTACCTAGATAGTGATTCAATTTATTTTTAAGTCGGGTGAAGCGATGTTTCGTAGTTTTGTCTGATAGGTATGGGTAAGATATGGTTAATAGGTTTATTAAACCGGGGAGATCGGTTGTGTATTCCTGGATAATTTCTATAGGTGAATTGTTACCTTGGGTATTTTCAATTAGCATTATTAGCTGATCATAGTTTAATGGGAGTGTTGTGGAATTTTTATTCATGAAAATTTTAAGTGCGTCAGGAGTAGGTGCTGTGCGTTTAGGTTTTTTGGGCTTTTGGATGTTGGTTTGACGTGATGTTTGAGGGAGAGCAAACGTTGGATTATTAGTATTCAGATTTTCGATGGGAGGGGATAACGTTTCGTCAATACTTCTTTTCACAGATGTACTGGATGATTCTCCTATGATTCCGAGTGAAGCTTGTTGATCCATTACTTCAGAAGTTTTTTCACATGGATTTTTAGTGGGAATGTTCTCTTCGGTGGGAATTATTTTGCTCGCTTCAGAAGTTGGCAGTAGGGTTTGAGGAGTAGAAGAAATTGAAGAAGGTTTTTGAATATTTATGTTGTTTGGATCACCGTCTTCAGCTTGATGTGATTCAGTATGGGAGAAAAGTTGTGTGTTCTGTTGCTGTGGCGTAGATTCGGTGGTGGTGGTTAGGTCATAAGAGATAGTAGAGTTTTGAGATAACACATTGTCTGTCACAAGTTGTGTATGCTGTTGCTGTGGCGTTGATTCGGTAGTGGGAGTTGGGTCATGATTGTCAGATGAAGTATTGGGGCAATTTGAGGCAACGTGTCCAGTCTGTTTGCATACGAAACATTCCATCTTGTCCGTTGAAAGAAAAATTCTATTATCATTGCCTTCAATTGAAATTAATAAGGAGGTGTGAAGCTCGAAATTATCAGAGGGTGAAAAGACATACACTTGGCGGCGGAAACTGAGGATGTGGGAATATTCATCACCTGGAATTCCTGCTCTAAGGAAAGACACTGGGGAGGCTATTTGAAGACCAAGACTCTTGATTGCATTTTCTGCAAGTTGGTGGGGAATATAAGGAGAGATATTCGAGATTAATATTCTTTTTGTCGGGGAGACAAGTTTCCTAATACTTAAAATTAGGGATCCGATTTGGATAGTTGGGTGGGACTTCAGAAGTTGATCAACGAGATTTGGGTTGGCTAGATATATGCAGATTCTATTATTAGAGATTCTGGAAGCAAAGGAAATATTTTTTGGTCCGATGACATCACCAATAGCTTTAACGTAATCTAGAAGTTTAAGGTTTTCTTCTGCGTGAAGGACTATGGCTTGCTCTTTTTTGGGTAGGGATGGTGGTTTCGGCGAAGATTTTGCAGCGTTTACGTACGAAATTGATGTAGTAGCTTGAGTATTTGTAGCACTTTGAAGGGCCATGGTTGAGGTAGAAACTGTAGGATTACTGTGTATGTTTGTACTTGTCATGCAGATACAGACAATAGCTTCGTGTTATATTTTTTCTTTAAATGGTTCTGGTATCAGAATTGCATTCAAAGCCATTATGCTGGATGGTCAGCAAGAACCAGCAAACTGGTGAAACCAGCCGCTGGTATGCACTTTTTATAAATTAAATACAATTTATAATGGTTTAATAATATAAAGAAAGCAATACGTACAAATTTTGTCCAGAAATCACTTTTTAAAATACACTATTAAATCGAAATCAAATACACTAATTACTACTGATAAGGTAAACTCACTTTTTCTTCTTAATTTGCTTAATTTATAAACTATTCATATAACTTTTAACATTCTTTAGTCAATCATTATAATTAATTTAACTTATTTGCTTAACTTTTTACTTAAATTTATTTAAACAATTTTTAATTATATCTCTGGACGCTATTCCCTCTGAATAGCTATCCATTTTACTTGCTATATTTTTTTGTGACTACGTGTCGAAGCAACTGATTTTTATATATCAAGTAGACCGTAGGTTCACCTTAATGAGGCTGGTGCCTATTTAAGTCTTTGAGAGTCACGGAGATTATTCATTGTGAATAACCCTCCATTAATTATATTACCGTTCATTTGTTGTAGTATTTAGCGTTACTGTACGTATTTTAATCGTACTATTATTTGGTGAAGGGTTGTCATTTAACCTAGACGTAAGTTGGGAGTATGCTTCATATGAGAGCTACTCCAATACTAATTTGATAAGTGATTATATTTATATTAATAGGTATTTATTTCCAATTGTCATTTTAGAGTTACATAGTTTGTATTTATCTTAACTCAGAGGTTGTAAAAAAAATCTAAGTAGTTATATTTAATAAATATTTATTTGTTTTTGTATATCAATTATTTTTTCCCATTTTTGAATTTAATAATTTAATATATATAATATTTTACAGCAGTGTAAGATACCTGGGAGTTTGGTCCATCCCAACATCTGGCGCCCATAATTCAGTCTATTGTATTTATCTCCTATATTCTTCTATTTTTATTATATTATTATATTTATTTAATCTATATTCTGAGCATATATTCTTATCTTAATATTTCCTTCTTAGTTATCATTACTTTGATCTACTGTTCTTCGACAGGCATGCAAACGAGCCGTATCCATCCTTGAGTGTCAAGTTGTCATATTCTTGCATCCCTTGCTAGCCAACTCTATTCCGTTTGCCTCTGTATTCATACTGTAATTATCAGTTCATCCCACTTACTCATTTCACCTTATCAATTTCATTCTCCATACAAATACTACTGCAAATTAGTATTTTTGCTACAATATCAATAAAGTGATATTATGGTAAACATAATGAAAGTATTACATTTTAATTAATGCCTATTCATCAATTCAATTAACGCCATGCATTGGATCAAATAATAAAAATAATGAATTGATGAACATCGCTTTGTTGTTCCAATAAAACCAAAAATTGGAAAAAGTAGGGGAGACCGGGGTTGCTTGTTACAGATTTGGCTAAAACAATAATATAACAAAAAATGTTTTTAAGAAATGTATTTTAAATAAATCAAACAAAAGTTTAACACTTCTTTTACTTATTAAAGAACTAAAATAATACTTAAACACTATTGAGTTAGACAAAAAGTGTAAAATATATGCTGACGACAAACGTAACAACCAACCCCAAAAGCATGGCTTGTAAAAAATACTGAATAAATTTAACAAAACTATATTTATTGAGCAACTATATAATAAAAAAGAAACATAATATACTGATGCATTTACACGTCACAAGAATATTTAATAGTATTACCAAAGATATTAATACTTACTTCGGCACATTAAATTTTATTCGGAGGCATGAAAACACATAACCACACTCTACGGGATGGACTGGCGCTGTGTCGTTTGGATATATTATAGGTAACAGACATGCGCGAAATTCTTCAGACTTGTTATGGAGTCAACGACTATTCGTAAGTAATAAAAGCGTCTGTAACAACCTGCCCCTGTAACAACCAAGCCCGGTCTGCCCTACTGCTTTTGTTGTCGGAATTAACATTTTTATTAATTTACGCACCTTTTTCGTTGAGTGTTGCCATTTAAGACTATTACAGTCCAAGCTATAGAGACTAAAAATTGTCACTTTTGACAATAGTTCATAATAAATTGCAATCGTAACTTCAAATTTAAACTAATCGATTTATTTTGGCAGCAAATTATTTCTGGCTATGTGACATATTACATTATATGTATAAAGGACATACAGACTTTATGTATTATATTGTGTCGTATACCTAAATAATAAAAACGTGGTATTTAGTATAGTATAGTTGATCCAAAATATGGCATAACCCAGACATCCAAAGTGAAAGTTATCCTTCAACACCAAATTGTTCTATATGGTCCACACAATGTACAAAAAAAATGTCACACCATTTTGAGCGTCGGGTTTGGGAGGGAGAGGGGGGAGAAATCGGTAAATTCGTAGTTTTTTAAGTTTTTCGCCAATATTTCTAAAACTATGCGGTTTAGCATGAACAACCCTCTATACAAAATTGTTCTACATTAAATTTGAAATAAAAAAGTCCCTATGCATAATCTTTCTAACATAAATGGTTCCAAAGTTACGGAGGTAGTATAGTATAACTGGTCCAAAAAAAGGCCTAACCCAAACATCCAAAGTAAAAGTTTTTCTCCAACACCAAAATGTTCTATATGGTTCACATATTGTTCAGTAAAAAGTTACACCATTTTGAGCGTCCGGTTTGGGAGGAGATGAGAGAGAAGCCGGTAAATTAGTATTTTTTTAAGTTTTTCGTCAATGTTTCTAAAACTATGCTTTAGCGTAAACAATGTTATACACAAAAATGTTCTACATGAAATTTAAAACAAAAAATGTTGTATACATAATTGTTATAAAATCAAAAGTTCCAGAGTTACGGAGGGTGAAAAGTCGAGGTTTTCGATACTTTTTATATTTGTTGGGCAATATTTATGATATAACTATACCAAAAACCCAGACATTCAAAGTGAAAGTTATCCTCCAACACCAAATTGTTCTATATGGTCCACCTAATGTTCAGAAAAAAGTCACACCATTTTGAGCGTCGGGTTTGGGGGGAGAGGGAGGAGAAAGAAATCGGTAAATATAAAAAGTATCGAAAACCTCCACTTTTCACCCTCCGTAACTCTGGAACCAATGATTTTATAACAATTATGTATAGAACCTTTTTTGTTTTAAATTTTATGTAGAACATTTTTCTATAGAACATTCCTTACGCTAAAGCATAGTTTTAGAAATATTGACGAAAAACGTAAAAAAACTACTAATTTACCGACTTCTCCCCATCCCCCCCCACCCCAAACCGGACGCTCAAAATGGTGTAACTTTTTACTGAACAATATGTGGACCATATAGAACAATTTGGTGTTGAAGAAAAACTTTTACTTTGGATGTCTGGGTTGGGCCTTTTTTTGGACCAATTATACTATACTACCTCCGTTACTTTGGAACCGTTCATTTTAGGAGGGTTATGCATAGGGCCTTTTTTATTTAAAATTTAATGTAGAAGATTGTTCATGCTAAACCGCATAGTTTTAGAAATATTGACGAAAAACTTAAAAAACTACGAATTTGCAGATTTCTCCCCCTCTTCCCCCCCAAACCCGATGCTCAAAATGTTGTGACTTTTTTCTGAACATTATGTGGACCATATAGAACAATTTGGTGTTGGAGGATAACTTTCACTTCGGATGTCTGGGTTTGGGTCTAACTGTACCATACTAATTATAAAAATAATTCTTTTTCAAATCAAAATTTCAATCTTTAAAACAAAAAAAACACTTCTTCTTTTTCTTCTTCTTGTAATAGGACTATGTCCTGTTTCTTCTGTTATAGTCTTTGCTGCTAACCGGAGCTCTAACTCTCGTACCATCGTTTTGGGATCTTCCTATGGGTCGCTTGGTGTTGGGCTTCTGTGTTTTAGCCCAATGCGCCATACGTTCGGGTCCATCCGATCTACGTGGTCTCTCCACATGCGTCGTCGTGCTCTTGTCCATATCACTACGTCTTAAACGCCTAGCTCTCTCAATATGTCTTCGTTTCGTATTCTATCTCTGAGTGTGATACCTCTTATGGATCTTAGGGTTTTCATCTCTGTTGTTCTCATTATTTGTTTGGTCTTTGTTGTCTTGGCCCTTGTCTCAGCTGTGTATGTCAGTACGAGTCTAACACATGTCTTATAAATGCGGACTTTGCTTTCGGTGCTCATATATTTATTCCGCCAGATATTCTCGCTGCTGTCGTTGCCTGCTCTTTTGATTCTTGCCACAGATACCTGTCCCTAAATATTTCCACACCTAAGTATCTAAAATCCATTACCTGTTTTATTATATGGTCGTCCACTACTAATTTACATCTAATTGGATTCCTGGATATTACCATCGATTGGGTTTTCTCTTTGGATAATGTCAGGTTATACTTTTCGGCGGTTATTTTGAATTTTTGTAGTAGGCGTTGTAAGCCATCTTCGTTTTCGGCTATTAAGATTGCAAAAAAAAAAAACTTGAAAAAACAATTTAAACAATTTAAAAAAAATGGAACCCAGCTCGCCTGGGTGAAAGCCAGGAGCTAGGTATTTTAGGCCATGATGGATGTAAGCCACGGAGATAAATATTTGACATATTTTCCATCTAGTTTCATCCAGGGTTTTTCCATCTAGTTTCATATTTTATCTTGTTTTATCTAAAAGCCCCGATTTTGGGCCAGCTGACACCTCATTTGTTAATGGAAAACCTAACTAAATAAAGAAAGACTAAAATGATCCGGTCAAAGGACCCCGCAGAAAGCTTATGGGGAATGGCTCTCTGCTAAAAGCTCTGAAACTTTGGGTTCGGGTAGTCCTCGATGTGTAGAACAAAAGACACAATGAGCTTCAAAAATTCATGGTTTTAAGATATAAGCCTCTGAAGATATAGATACAATGAGGACGATGACGCTTAAGTTGGAATAAGTTCATTTTCTCGAGAATGGGCGACTCTGGAGATAAATTACAAATCAAGTTGATTTTTATTTTTAAATTATAATATTTTGGCATATATATCATAGTAGTGACGTCATCCATCTGGATGTGATGACGCAATCGATGATTTTTTTTAAATAAGAATAGGGGTCGGGTGGTAGCTCATTTGAAAGGTTATTCAATTCTTTATTCACTAATATAAACATTATCATATTTATTTATACAGGGTGCCCAAAATTTGTTTTAATTGAATTAATTGAGACGAAAAGAAAAATTTATATAATTTATTTAATTCGAAATACATTTTACTGTTGTTAGAAAACAGTAAAAAATGTTTATTTCATAAATAAGTATTAAAAAATTCAATAAAAAATTATTAAATTCAATATTAAAGCTGCTACCCACCTGCCTCTTTGCAGTTTAAACATTTAATTTAAGCGAAAGCAATGTTTATTTTTCAAATTAACATTTTTTTTTCTGTTTTCTGACAGCAGTACAATGTATTTCGAATTCAATAAACTATATACATTCTTCTGTGTGTCTCAATTAATCTATTTCAAAAAAATTTTTGGGCAACCTGTATAAATAATTATGTTAATGTTAATATTAGTGAATAGAGAATTGTATAACCTTTCACATGAGCTGTCACACGACCCCTACTCTTATTTAAAAAAAACCATCGATTGCATCATCACGCCCAGATGGATGACGTCACTAGTATGCTATATATGCCAAAATATTATAATTCGAAAATAAATATCGACCTGATTCGTAATTTATCTCCAGAGTCGCCCATTCTTGAGAAAATGAATTTCTTCCAACTCAAACGTCCTCACTGTACCTATAACTTTAGAGTCTTATATCTTAAAACCGTGATTTTTTGGAGCTACGCGCCCATTGAGTCTTTTGTTCTACACATCAAGGACTACCAGAATCCAAAGTATCACAGCATTTGACAGATAGCCATTTCCCATGAGGTTCCTGCGGGGTCCTTCGAGACTACCTCCCGGGCTATTATAAAGCATATCCAAAGTTGGTCCAAAATTTGTTTTGGGTCAACGATTTTTTTTACAAGTTGATAATTTAAGAGGATGGGTACGTATTTTCGGCTGCAATGCTAATCAAATGGGGTTTCATTTTTTTCGAATCCTGAGAAAACTAATAAGTATTTTTGAAAAATTTAAACGCAGAATGAAAGATTACGTTATTAGCGAGGGCCGAAAGTCCCTGAGAACTTCTATAATGTTTATTTTAATAAGTTTTAGGGGTGAAAAACTAAGAGAAAATTTAGTGTTATTTTCAATTTCAAATATCTCATTCAAAATAAACTTTTTATTTATTCTATGGGACTTTTGGCCCTCAGTAATAATTTAGTCTTTCATTCTGCGTTTAGATTTTTCAAAAATATTTATTGGTTTTTTCAGGATTCGAAAAAAATGAACACAATGTTTGTGGTAATATTTTCCAAATCTATCTTTGCCATACAACACACTTAGTCGAATAGAATATTGTCAGGATAATGTCAGTCAGACACTGACAATCAGTGACAATTTTAAATATTTGACATGAATCGGGAATATTTTGAGTTGTTGATTAAATAATATTGATATATAGTGTATTTGATAAATAATTGATTTAAGACGTGAACTTTATAAAAAGTTATTCATTGTGTATTATTTATGGAAGATAGAAACAGATAATACATCAAGATATTTCTGTGATCCAAGTATTTCGTTGTTAATATGTTCAAAATTGTAAGCGTTCCATATTAACAATATATTATTAAAAAATCACTTTAACACTTTTTCTCTTTCCTCGATTGAGTATTAGTTTTTTTTGTAGGTACATATAAATTATTACAATCACTGAATACATAGTTAGTGAAAAAATTATCAAATTTATTAACTGAATTATTAATTTGCAATTATACAAAAAATAACAGTTATCCAAGAACATTCAAAACCCATCTCTTTAAGTTAGTTATGACATTATCAAGTAGAATGACATTCTAGTAATATTTACATATCCATACCAGTGTGAATTTTACTACACGTAATTTGCCATGTAAAGGCAGAAAAGATAGGGAATGTCGTAAAATACTTGCGAATTATGTACCCATGGCCTTAACACATTTTGTTAAAAATAAAACACATATGCTTTTTGTCATGAGCATTTTTCAGTGCGTCACAGTTTTTCGATTTCTTTCTAACGCATTAAATTGTATATGACAGAAAAAAAGGCACGTCGGTGATTACTTTGGTAATTATTCTAGTTCGGTGATTATTCTAGCTGTCGATCGATAAAAAAAATTATTTGCTAATGATATAATATATCTACGAATATAATCTGTACAATTTATTACCAGAGAACGGCAGTTCTCGTCAGTGGCGCACAACCCCAACAACAATACACCTACAAGCGACACTATATTTACACGAAATTTTCGATTTTATAAATCTGACTGAATTGAAAATTGGACCAAATCCCAACCTAAAGTTTAGGAAAAAAATCACCCATTCATATGTCAACTCTCCATTTTGGTCCAAGGGTGTGGATTTTATGGCCCTTCTCATTTAGGGTCTGTTTTTCGTTCTCGTCCCCAAAACTCCCAAAAGTTTCAAAAATTTAACTCCGACCTTTACGGCTTCTGATAGTACTGATCATTACCTTTCCAACGGATGCCTAATTTTGAAAATCGGTTATACCATTCAAAAGTTACCGAGCTCAGAAATATGACTCAATTTTTATTTAAAACGGGGAAAATGTTTGTGGATATGTTTATATGTTTGTATGTGTGTGGAAAAGCTACACCGATCTGGATTTTTTTCTGTGCTTCAAGAGGGTGTGAGGGCCGATTCAGAACCGGTGCTATTTTTGACTTCTGACTACCGGTGCGCCCGCTAGAGGGCTAGGTAAATACAAAATAGCATATTTTTTGGGCGTATATATCTTAGGTTCAAGGAGAGACAGGAAAACTGCAAATACACCAAATCAATAGGATTGAGTTAAACTTTCAAACGGTGCCTAAGCTATCAAGATGAGATATATACACTGCTCACCATAGCCGAAAAACTAAAAAATTAAACTTTGAAAATTTTGGCTTTTCGACAATCACTCAAAATTTTAACCTACGAATTGCGCCAATAACTGAGAGTTTGTAGAAGGTCTCCAGACGCATCTAACGGTGTATACCTCATATCTGGGAAAATTCGAATTTTTAAGTTATAGGCTTCAAAATTATGATTTAATCTATTTCTTATGGGAAAAACGGTTTTTCAAGCTCAATAATTCCTGTAATACGTTCAGTTATCATACTTAATCTTGGATGCATCAGATACTACTTGTCAATACGTTTCAAACTCATGTTTATTGATCAAAATCAGTTAAGCCCTTCAGAAGTTATAGAGCTTCAAAATATAATTAGTCCAGGAACTGAAACTATTCACTTCAAAATCTGACAATAAGTAGTGGATAGTCCAAGGATCAAAATCTATATGATGCCGAAAGACGCTTTTACCATGAGGTGGTTGCCACTCCAACTCAAGAGTGGAAATTTTTTATTATATTTTGACCGCAAATGTTGGTAAAAACATTAATTTTAAGCAAAAAATATTTTATTAATTTTTTTGATAAAATAAATTGTTTTCGATTTATTGATTATCGAAAGTGTTAGTTTCATATCGAAAAAATCAAAGTTAATAATCAGTTTTCTGCTAATAACTCAAAAAGATTTTGCTTTATCAAAACAACTTTACTTAACGAATATATACCTTTTAAAAAAGAAACAAAGTGTTTTTTTTTATCTTTAAGACCAATAGTAATCGAGCTGTACTTTATTATATGTTAGCTTTTCTTCGTCAAATACTAAATATTATAATGTAGTTTCAAAGTCAAAAGACGAAAAAACTATGCATTTTTCGAGGATAACTTATAGAAACTAATTTTTAATGTTTAAAAAGATCTATCTTCAAAAATAAAAAATAAAGTATGTAGCTTAAAAATTAAGTGACTTATAATGAAAAGAATGCCAGTCCCTATTTTTTCCGTCAAAAAGTTATCGGAAACAACCCCCTAATTACCACCCTAATTAAAATTAGTCATCGAGCTTATTCCGAATTTTTTATTTATGTATTTTTAATAGATTACAGAAGTTTGACCTGCTTAAAAGAATTAGTTTTTAAAAAACTGGTGTTAAAAGCGAATAAAAAATTTTTGTAGTTTGATAAAATATGCTCTTTTCTTCAGACTAGAAAGATTAGCATCAGAGATGCGAAAAAATGTTTAGATAAGAAAATGTAGCTTGTTTAATTCTTAAGAATATGGTTTACGAAAATTTTTTCTACAATAAGAATTGAGTGAGCTACAGACAATTAGAACTTGTAATAACATGCAAAAACCACCTTTACCAACCCTTTCAAAGTCACCTATTTTTGCGACTGACGATTTTAAAAGGATTTAATATTAATAGTCTTATATATCTTATAAAAATCTACAAACATTTTTTTTAACAATCTTTCTAATATAAAAAATAAAAAGTTAAGGTTAAAAAACCAATAAATAAAAAAACTGGAAAAATCCAATTGGAAGCATAATAATGTAGTTTAGCGGTGTTTTTTTTTGTATGGTGTTCGTTAAAAACTTATTACCAGAGAACGGCAGTTTTCGCCAGTGGCGCACACCTACACCCCCCTACACGCGATACTATATTATATACACGAAACTTTCTATTTTCTAAATCTGACTGAATTGAAAATTGGGCCAATCCCATCTTAAAGTTCAGGAAATGACTCACCCATTCATATGTCAACCATCCATTTTGGTCCAATGGTGTGGATTTTACGGCCCTTCGTATTTAGGATCTGTTTTTCGTTCTCGTCCCCAAAACATCCAAAAATTTCGAAAGTTTAAGTCGACCTTTGCGGTCTCTAATAGTACTGATTATTACCTTTCGAACGCATATCTAATTTTGAAAATCGGTTATACCATACAATAGTTGCCGAGCTCAGAAATATGACTCAATTTCTATTAAAAAAAGGGAAAATGTTTGTGGATATGTATGTATGTATGTATGTATGTATGTATGTATGTATGTATGTGTGTGGAAAAGTTAAACCGATCTGAATTTTTATTCTGTGTTTGAAGAGGGGGTCAGGGCCGATTCAGAACCGGTGTAGTTTGTGACTTTTGACCACCCATAAGCCAGCTATAGAACTTGGTAAGTACAAAACGGCATATTTTTTGGGGGTATATATCTTCGGTTCAAGAAGAGACAGGAGAACTTCAAATACACCAAATCAATAGTGTTGAGTTAAGCTTTCAAATGGTGTGTAAGCCGTCAGGATCAGACATATACTCGGCTCAGTGTAGGCGGAAACCTGAAAAACTAAACTTTGAAAATTTTGGTTTTTCGACAATTACTCAAAATTTCAACCTACAAATTGCGCCAATAACTGAGCATTTGTAGAAGGACTCCAGACAAATCTAACGGTGAATACCTTATATTCGGGAAAATTCGAATTTTTAAGTAATTGGCTTGATAGTTATGATCAAATCTATTATCTATGGGAAAAACGGTTTTTCAAGCTCAATAATTCCTGTAACAGCTTCAGTTATCTTACTTGACCTTCGATGCATCAGATATTACTTGTCAATATGTGTCAAACTCATGTTTAGGGATCAAAATCGGTTAAGCCGTTTAGAAGTTATTAAGCTACAAAAGTATAATCCAATTAACGATTATTCCGTTTATGTAGTTGCAGTGGTTACGACGCTAAATTTGATCTGGCAACGGGCAATCAGAGTTTATTTACCGGCCATCCCAATATATTTTTCAATTTATTTCGAATAAAAAAAAATCTAAATTACATTCGATGGACACTAGATAATTTGGGAGGTAATGCGACAAAGGCGACCATTTATAAAACTTAGCGTGTAATCGAGAAACATTGCATTCAACTTCATACATTTAATTTACAAA
Source organism: Diabrotica virgifera virgifera (assembly GCF_917563875.1). Lineage (NCBI taxonomy): Eukaryota > Metazoa > Arthropoda > Insecta > Coleoptera > Chrysomelidae > Diabrotica > Diabrotica virgifera. Next base: position 89,031,631 of record NC_065449.1, on the reverse strand, counting down.
TAACTGTGAAAAACACCTGATAAAAGAATAAAAAACCGCTAAACGCCGTAAAAATGAGTGGCGCATACAATATTCCAGTTAAAAAAGATCTGATATGAATATTACGTGGCGCGAAAATGTATTTTCATTTTGATGCAAAACAAAATTCTAGTTTTAATTTAAAAGATTTTTCCATAATATTTGCTAAGTTTGAAGTAAACGCGCCACAAAAGAGTTTCAAAATTCAAACTGTATCAAAGTTACTCTTTTGTGGCGCGTTTACTTCAAATTTAGCAAATATTATGGAAAAATCTTTTAAATTAAAAGTAGAATTTTGTTTTGCATCAAAATGAAAATACATTTTCGCGCCACGTAATATACATATCAGATCTTTTTTAGCTGGAATATTGTATGCGCCACTCATTTTTACGGCGTTTAGCAGTTTTTTATTCTTGTAAGACTATACAAATCAAAGAAAATACCATTTTATAAATGCAATAAAGACAATTGATTTGTTTTTATGCCCAATTGCAAATAAAATTTGACAACTGTCAGATTGAACTAAAATGTCATGTTAGAATAAATGTTATAATTATAAATGTATATTATCACGGACTTACCTTTTTTCTATCGTTTGTGACGCACTGAAAAATCCTCATGAACCATATTATGTGCATAATATTGATTTACATGGATATGCATACTAATATACATTTCACACCGTATGCTATTAACGAAAACATTGAAAGAGATTCTGGCATTCAAAATAATGCATTTATTTTACATGGCGATCGATAATATAGTTTCGATCGCCAGGTAAAATAAATGCATGATTTTATATGCGAGAATTCACGAATATGAAGAGTAGGATACTATGCTCTAGGCTAGGATACCATGCGATGTTCTCCGTAGTGAACGTAACCTTAGGCAGGGCAGGTAGGTAAAGGGAATGGATATGACACAAAATATAAACTTAAGAAGACATTTAATTAAGGAAGCCGATCTCGCATGAGGGTAAAGGCAAAGAGAATGATGATTAAGAAGAGTTTACTAAATTTACAAAATATTCGTAGTAGAAGAAAACGTTGACCATGACAAGGAGAACAGTGCAAAAGATCCGTGTGCTTCAAAGCGCGATGGAGCGTGCTATGTTGGGCGTTTCACTACGAGACAAGATCCCAAACCGCCAGCTTCGACAAGTGGCTGATCAGGAGTGGCTGATGTAGTACAGAGAATAGCAACACTGATAACAGATGGCCAAAGCGGATACTGGAATGGAGACCAAGAGATAATGCCTACCGAAGCAGAGGTCGTCTACCAACACGTTGGACTGATGATCTAAAACGTTGTCATAGGAATTGGATACAAGAGGCACAAGATCGAAATAGATGGAAAATTATGAGGGAGATCTATGTCCAGCAGTGAACAAGCGAAGATTAAATGATAATGATGAGACTAAATACCAATGTGCGAGTATGTGATAAGCATAATAAATAATCTAAACCTTAAACTGTTGAGTATTTTCTGATACCTTTAAAAAATAATTATTTACTTAAAGTCAAAACAACCCGTGTTGAGCTGCCCCCCCCCACTTGCAAAAATCAAAAAACAAATAGCCCTGATTTATGAGCTATTTATGAGCTTTCATATTCCGCAAACTAAAAATTTTGAGCTCGTTCCACTGAGCAGGAATTTAATACTTTACTGGGGGGGCTGAGTCAGCCCCCCCACTACTTAAAAATAGGAATATTGAATCGGTTTTTGCGGCAGAATTACGAGCTATTTATGAGCTCTTGAAATTATATAGTTTCGATTTTTGAGCTCATCCACTTCACGCCCAAACAACCCTTTAATTGATTTAACTTAAGAGAAAAATGTTGAGAAAACTTAAAATATATCGTATTGCGGATATAATTCCTATAGCTTATATACTCTAAGAATAAACTATTAAATCACGTCCATTTCGATTATTGAGCTACAACCCCTTCGCAAGAAAACCACCCTATCTTCGCGGCTTGAGAGAAAGTTGTACTTAAAATGCATTTAATTAATTATTTGGCGGCTACATATCATTTAATAATTTATAAGCTTGCAAATTACGCGCATTTAGATCAGTAAATTGCAATTTATTTTGTATAGTGCAGTCACTGAAGGTAAAAATCAACGATTACCTTCAATTTCGGTGAACCTTCATCGATTTTCACGAAAATTCGTCAGTGGTTAGAGGATACGTCAAGAAACAAAGGTGACATGGTACCACCCTGCCCCTTTACCCTGAGGGTGGATACCGCCCCTTCTCGAGGGTGAAAATTATTTTATAAAAAATAACTGCACAAATCAATAAAAGAACAAATTACAAGCAAAATTTATTATATAAAGTTATTAAAATTAAAGTAAGTCAATACTTTTTAAGTTTTTAAAGATCAAAGATTTTAATTATTCTTGAAAAAAAATGCATGTTTTGAAGCGGTTTTTCGTAAATCATTGAAAAACTGTAAGTTTTTACAAAGAAGTTAATAGTAGTTTAATTCGTATAGCTTATATTCTAAGAATAAACTCTTAAATCACGCGCCTTTCGATTATAGAACTACAACCCCTTCGCAAGAAAACCATCCCATATTCCCGGCTTAAGAGAGAAGAGAGTTGTACTTAAATAATTTAAATTAATTATTTGGCGACTACATATCGTTTAATAATTTATGAGCTCGCAAAATATACGCATTCCAATTATTGAATTGCCATTTTCTTTCTATAGTGCAGTCACTGAAGGTAAAAATCAACTATGACCTTCGATTTCGGTAAATCTCCATTCCTTTTCACGAATTGACAATAAAAAGTTGCGGTTTTAGCCTGGGGTATATGTCACCCCTTCTCGGGGGTGAAAATTACTTTATTAAAAATAACCCCACAAATCGAGAGACGGACAAATTGTAAGCAAAATTTGTTATATAATGTTATTAATAAATCAATACTTTTTGAGTTATTAAAGATCAAATGTTTTAATTTTTGTGAAAGAAAATGCATGCTTTAAAACATTTTTCATAAATAACTCGAAAACTGTATGGTTTTACAAAAAAGTTTTCATCACTAAAATTGAAGCTAATAAAAAATATAATAAATTGCTTACTTGAAAAACCCTTTAATGTTAATTTAAAGTAAGTTATTGGTAATTAAATGTATATTTTTTTCTGCGACTGTTCAAATCTAAGGATTCAAGCTTAAATAACGGGAAAGAGATGCATTTTATAACACTTAGGTACTAAATACTTGTCAAAATACTTAGAAATACCTATCAAAAATGTGCTCCAGAAAAAGTTGATAGCATCAAAATCCGCTCACCAATTTTCGTGAAAATGAATGGAGATTTACCGAAATTGAAGGTCATAGTTGATTTTTACCTTCAGTGACTGCACTATAGAAAGAAACTGGCAATTCAATAATTGAGATGCGTATATTTTGCGAGCTCATTAATTATTAAACGGTATCTGGTCGCCAAATAATATAATTTAAATTATTTTAAGTACAACTCTCTCTTAAGCCGGGAATATGGGATGGTTTTCTTGCGAAGGGGTTGTAGCTCAATAATCGAAAGGCGCGTGTTTTAAGAGTTTATTCTTAGAATATAAGCTATACGAAGTAAACTACTATTAACTTTTTTGTAAAAACTTACAGTTTTTCAGTGATTTACGAAAAACCGCTTCAAAACATGCATTTTTTTCACGAATAATTAAAATTTTTGATCTTTAATAACTTAAAAATATTGACTTATTTTAATAACTTTATATAATAAATTGCTTATAATTTGTTCTTTTATAGATTTTGTGCAATTATTTTCAAGCCCGAGAAGGGGCGGTATCCACCCTCAGGGTGAAGGCGCAAGGTGGTACCATGTCACCTTTGTTTCTCGAGGTATCCTCTAAGCACTGACCAATTTTCGTGAAAATCGATGAAGGTTCACCGAAATTGAAGGTAATCGTTGATTTTTACCTTCAGTGACTGCACTATACAAAATAAATTGCAAATTACTGATCTAAATGCGCGTAATTTGGAAGCTTATAAATTATTAAACAATATGTAGCCGCCAAATAATTAATTAATGCATTTTAAGTACAACTTTCTCTTAAGCCGGGAAGATAGGGTGGTTTTCTTGCGAAGGGGTTTTAGCTCAATAATCGAAATGCACGTGATTTAACAGTTTATTCTTAGAGTATATAAACTATAGGAATTATATCCGCAATACGATATATTTTAAGTTTTCTCAGCATTTTTCTCTTAAGTTAAATCAATTAAAGGGTTGTTTGGGGGTGAAGGGGATGAGCTCAAAAATCGAAACTATATAATTTCAAGAGCTCATAAATAGCTCGTAATTCTGCCGCAAAACCGATTCAATATTCCTATTTTTAAGTAGTGGGGGGCTGACTCAGCCCCAACCCCACTAAAGTATTAAATTCCTGCTCAGTGGAACGAGCTCAAAATTGTTAGTTTGCGGAATATGAAAGATCATAAATAGCTCATAAATCAGGGCTATTTGTTTTTTAATTTTTGCAAGTGGGGGGGTGTCAAAACAAATTTTCCAAAATACTTACCAGGTATTTCAGGAAAATAGTGATTAGATTTTATCCAGTTTTTTATAATTTTTACATCTTTACCAACAGTTTCCTCAGTTTTTCCAAAATGAGTCCAGACTTTTTTATAATCTGTTATCAGAAAATTTTCAGACTCTCCCATTTCAATAATCAATAGTACTTAATAATATTCTGGTAAATACAGCTAAGTTTGTCAGAATACGTAGTACACTAAAATTGTATACTAAAAAGGCTTTATATAAGAAAATCTGGTTCGTATGGTAAGCAACGTTTGAAAACATATATATTTATAATGACTCTAATGAGTATATAAATATTATATTTTATTACAGATAACAGTGGTCAATGAATTAATAAAAATTTTATATATTACCAAGGCTTATTTTACCCATCTCAATTTTAATAAATAAACAATTAAATAATACAAAAATACCAAATATACAAATAAAAATATTCTGAATTTTTTCTTTGGGTCACTCAAATACAGCGTGGCACTTGATTGAACTGCATAAAAAGAAAACTGAAAAATATGCTTGCAAAATAGAGCCCCATAAATAAAACTATACGCATAAATTCATTTTTTCGCAAACCGGCCACTTTAAGGAAAAATCCCGAAACAGGTCGATTTTTATTTTTAAATTACGATTTTTTGGCATATATATCATACTAGCGTGATGACGTAATCGATGATTTTTTTAAATGAGAATAGGGGTCATATAATAACTCATTTGCAAGGGTATTTAATTCTCTATTTACTATTATAAAAATTAACATCATTATTTATACACGGCGTTCACAATTTTTTTTTAATTTAATTAATTGACACAAAAAGATGAATGTATGTAATTTGTTTAATTCTAAATACATTTTACTAATGTCAGAAAACAAAAAATTGTTTTATTTAAAAAATAAACATTGATTTTCGCTTGAACGAAATGTTCAAATTGCCAAGAGGTAGGTGGGTGGCAGCTTTAACATTGAATTTAAGCGAAAAGCCATATTTATTTGTCAAATAAACATATCTTTCCTGTTTTCTGACAACAGTAAAACGTATTTTGAATTAAATAAATTAGGTACATTCTACTTTTTGTCTCAATTAATTTAATTAAAATTTTTTGAACACCCTGTATAAATAATTATGTTAATGATTATATTAGTGAATAGAGAATTGAATACCCTTTAAAACGAGCTATCACATTACCCCTATTCTCATTTAAAAAAATCACCGGTTACGTCATCAAGCCCAGATGCATGACGCCACTAGTATGATTAGTGGAGTCACTGAAGGTTTTCACCTCCGATTTCGTAGAAACCTTCATCGATTTTCATGAAAATTGGTAAGTAGTTAGAAGATACTTCAAGGAACAAAGGTGACATGATGTTAACTTGCGCTTTTACCCTGGGGGTGGTTGCCACCCCTTCTCGGGGGTGAAATTTTTTATCAAAAATAATACCAGAAATCGATACAGGGGCAACTTCTAAGCAAAATTTGTTATATAAAGTTATTAACATAAATCAATACTTTTTGAGTTATTAAATATCAAAAATTTTATTTTTTCTTAAAAAAATGCATGTTTTAAAGCGGTTTTTCACGTAGTACTCAAAAACTGTTAGCTTTTGAAAAAAAGCTATTATTACCAAAATTAAAGATAATAAAAAATTTAATACACTCCCTACTTAAAAAACCAAACTAATGTTATTTTAAAGTGAGTTATGGGTAATTGAATGTATATTTTTTTCGACGAGTACTCAAATCTAGGTATTCAAGCTTACATAACGGAAAAACGATGCATTTTATAGAATACACTTGTTAAACACTTGTTAAAGTATTTCGGAATACCTATCAAATGAGCTCCAGTAGAAGTTAATAGCATCAAAATTAAGCAAGTTATGATGAAAATAAGAGAACCCTTTCGATTTTTTTAGGAAAAAGTTAAAAACTAAACATACGCCATTTCCGCAAAAATTAAAATTTGTAGTAATCCTCACAAGAATTTCTTTATGTTATCATAGTTAATTATTTCAACAAATTTGACCGGTTTATAATGCATATTTTTGAAAAAAAGTTATAATTTTAAAAAATCAGAATTTTTAGAATTATCGTACTTTTCATTTTCTTTTGATAATAACTCCAAAAATACTCAATATACGTAAAAAATGATAAATAACTAAATTTTAGTTTTTTCTGTAGCAAATACTCTACCTATCTTACTATTTTCGTGGAGTAAAAAACAACCGAGATAGAAACGTTTAAAATTTCAATTTTGCTTCGAGAACCATGTAGCCGGGGCCATTTAACCTTTTATTTTTAAAAAAGTAAGAGGTATAAATGACTATTTTGACGTTTTTTGATAGCTCTTGGAATAAAATTTTAACCAGTTATTAGATGAACTTGCTACTTTAAAATTTAACGGAGTTATTTACAAAAAAACAATAACATTTTTTAGAAAATTTTTTAAAAGATACATTTTGAAACATTTTTGGTGCATAAACTTTAATGTTATCAACTTGTTCGAGCACTTATTTGATAGATATTTCAATGAGCTTTGACAAATGTTTAATAAGTTTATGTTATAAAATGCATCATTTTCCCGGTATTTAAGCTTGAATACTTAGATTTGGGTACTCGACGAAAGAAATATACATTCAATTACCTATAACTCACTTTCAGTTAATATTGAAAGGTTTTCTAGTAAGGAATTTATTTGATTTTTTATTAGCCTCAATTTTGACAATAATAAGTTTTTTGTAAAAACTTATAGTTTTTGAGTTATTTATGAAAAATCTGTTAAAAACATGCATTTTTCTCACGAAAAATTAAAATCTTTGATCTTTATTAAATCAAAAAGTTTTGATTTATTTTAATAACTTAATATAACAAATTTTGCTTATAATTTGTCGCTCTATCGAATTGTGGGGTTATTTTCTATAAAATAATTTTCACCCCCGAGGAGGGGTGGCATCCACCCCCAGGGTAAAAGCGCAAGTTGGTACCATGTCACCTTTGTTCCTTGAGATATCCTCTAACCACTCACCAATTTTCGTGCAAATCGATGGAGGTTCAACGAAATCGGAGGTAATAGCTCATAATCACCTTCAGTGACTGCACTAGATATATATCCCAAAAAATTGCAATTTAAAATAAAAATCGACCTGTTTCGGGACTTTTCGTTAAAGTCACCGGTTAACAAAATAATGAATTTATGCGTTACTTAATGGACGCACTATATTGTGAAGTTTTACTAAAATACAGTGGAACCTCGATTATTCGTCTCTCCGTTAACCGTCACCTCTGTTAACCGTCAGGGTCTATACTTAAGTTAAACTGAGTACATAAGAAAAAATTTGAGTCATCAATTCATTTTTTTTAGCATGGCGATAAGCCAGAAGAAATTCGCTGAAATGTACAATGCGGTAACAAATAAAGTTATGGCTGATCAACTGTTTTGGTTTCGTTGCCTAAAGATGACCTTCAGCAATGGTTAATTTGTGATGAGGACGCAAGCGGCTATCGATTGCTGACAGATGATGAAATCGTTGAAATGGCAAAACAGAGGCTGACGAAACAGGTTCGGAAGCTGACACAAACTTGGAATTTGACGGTGGCGATGTCGATGATGATTTTGCAACTGACAAAGATTTGCCTAAAGAAGCTAGAGAAGGTGCATCGCACATGCAACCATTCAAAGAGTGGTATTCTTGACAAGAAGAATCCAATAAAGTAGATTGCATGATCTTACGCCGATTAAGAAATTCAGCCCTTGTAAAACGTGAAGTATCAATAAAACAAACAAAGATTTCAGAATATTTTAAACCAAATTCGACAATATTAACACGAACACAAATTCCCCTTATATTATCAAACAAAACATTATTATATTATAATTCCCCTTATATTATCAACAGTTGTATTATCAATTTTCAATTTTTTTTAATGTTCTGTTAACCGTCTTTTCGATTATCCGTCATAACCTTGGTCCGGTGCCCTGACGGATAATCGGGGTTCCACTGTAGTTATTCCGGAAAATAAAAACTTTATTAAAGAAAGCTGAATAATAAAAATATGTACAAAAATATGTATATGCACCGGGTGTCCCAATAAGAATGGCTCTCGGCCATATCTCATGAACCGTTTATAGTAGAGCTTTGAAATAAAAAATTTTATAACAAAAGTTGCCTCAGGAAAAGCCTGTAAATTATTTTCGTAATTGTGGGTCCACCGCTAGAGGGCGTAATTGAATATCAAAAATTAAAAAAACCAAAATTTTACAAAATTTTCCTAATGAAGGGGCATTGAAAATCCGGTCATCGTATTTTTCATATAATTCTGCGCATATTTGATTTCGCAAGTCTACCTTTGCAAATAAGAGGTGGGGGTGAGTGGGAACCTTGTTATGAAAAAATGGCTGTAAGTCCGGTTCTGTTAAATCAAATCTTGCAAATTTGTTCTTGTTGAAAACAGATCTTTTTCGTCAATGTAAGAGTTATGATTTCGAACCAACCTACTAAGTAATATGCCAGCTATAAGGCATTATTTAATTTTTTTCAGAAATCTAGTTTTCTGTGGAAAATATTAAATAAAAGTATGCATTTTTAATCCTACATTATAAAATTGGACTAAATTAGCAATGGAATAGCGAAAACCGCATGTCGATACCTTTTTTCTATCTCGAGATATCATAAGAAACGTGTAAATTTAAAAACATAACTACTGTCACCGGTAAACGAAGTTAAGGAAAAGTAGTGTGCTATGATAAAAACAAGGAAACATTTTCCAGATGTCATCTTATATAATAGGGCTTTTCAACGCTTCTCATTTGTTTCGAGCCTCGGTCATATCTCGTATACATTTTATTAATATTATCACAGATTATACGACATTTGACAGAGGCTCGAAACAAATGAGAAGCGTTGAAAAGCCCTATTAATTGAAACAACAAAAAAATACAACTATTTAGTGTTAGTGACGACATAAATGTTCAAATTTTTGCAAATCATTTTCGTTGCAAGCATTTACTCTTTCACATTGAACAGCGGTCTCAATTTCTGCTCTTGAAATGCTTTCGTATTCTCTGAATAATGTTTTCTCGAGTAGTATATTAGTATTGTAAATGCTTGCTTCAAAAATGATGGACAATAATTTGAATATTTAGGTCGTCACTAAGTAGTTGTTTTTATTTCTTTGTTATATTTTATAGTCTTGTTTGTCTTTATATTGTTGTTTTAATTAATTATATTTTTATACGTTGACATCTGGAAAATATTTCTTTGTTTTTTTCATAGCACATTAGTTTTCATTAACTTAGTTTACCGGTGACAGCAACAGTTATGTTTAAAATTTACACGTTTCTTAGGATATCTTGAGATAGAAAAAAGGTATCGACATGCGGTTTTCGCTATTCTATTGCTAATTTAATCTAACTTTATAATGTAGGATTAAAAAGGCATACTTGTATTTAATATTTTCCAAAGAAAGCTAGATTTCTGAAAAAAATTAAATAACGCCTCCCAGCTGACTTATTACTTATTAGGCTGGTTCGAAATTATAACTTTTACATTAACGAAAAAGATCTATCTTCAACAAGACCCAGTTTGCAAAATTTGATTTAGCAGGACCGGATTTACAGCCCTTTTTTCATAACAAGGTTCCCACTCTCCCCACCTCTTATTTGCAAAGGTAGACTTAAACTTGTGAGATCAAATATGCGCAGAATTTTATGAAGAATACGATGATCGGATTTCCAGTACCCCTTCATTAGGAAAATTTTGTAAAATTTAGATTTTTTAATTTTTGATATTCAATTACGCCTCTAGCGGTGGACCCAGAATTATGAAAATAATTTCCAGGCTATTCCTGAGGTAACTTTTGTTATAAAATTTTTTATTTCAAAGCTCTGCTATAAACGGTTCCTGAGATATGGCCGAGAGCCATACTTATTGGGACACCCGGTACATTTGTACATCCTTAACGATAACACAAGACTACTTGCAAATTATTACTATTATAGTTGTATACAAAACCGATGAAGGAAACACATATATACCCAAAAGCTTCCATTTAGGGGAGATGGGGGTATTGAGAGTCAGTTGGTAATGGGAGCCATCTTATTTTTAGGGATTGGAATGCCTTAATATAACTGCTGAACGCTCTCTAAGGTTGATCTTGAGTTGTTATGGCTCATAGGTTTTGCGATTATTTAAATCAGTTCGTTTTTAACTCAGTTCGTTCTATCGTTTTAAACTGTTAACCGGAGTGGTAATACGTGGCAACGTAGTATTACTGGTTTTTGTCAGATCCAAATTAGTTCACTGTAGATTCGTAAAAGTATTTAGTTTCATTGCATCACATATGATTTTCTGTTAAATTATGCTGTTTTTTTTTTATTTTAAACATTTTAATTGTATTGCTCCACTGTAGTGCCCCAATGTGGTAAATACAATGGTTTTACCAAGTTGGTAGTAATAATGTAAACTGGTGTAATACCAAGGTGGTGGTACAATGTGGTAATACCAAACAATTAGCAAAAAGAGCAAACAAAAAATGATAAAACCCCTAAAGAAAAATCAAAACTGCATATTTTTGCTTCATCACCAGAAAATGAACATTTAGAATTAAGTTCTTTATCATTTTTGTTCCTGTTTTAATCATTTTCCTTAGATTTAGTTTATTATAGCCTTTATTAGAAATTATCTTATCTTACTTTTACTATTAAAATAACTAGTGGCTCCTATTACCCACATGATGGGATAATGAGAGCCAAATCCTTTTTTTTAAATAACTATGCACACAAACCTACATAATATATAAATTTTTTAATTTGTTTAAAGACGAATAATGTGGTATGGTTTAAATAAACATATTTCATCTCCCATGATCCGGAGATGGCGCAGCACCTCTTAACCGAATTGAAACATAAAACCTGAGCTGTTTTTTAATTTTTAATTTAATTTAAAAATATTTCTTTAGTTGGCTCCCATTAACCCCCCCCCCCCCCCCCCCCCGCCGCTTTCCCAACTGCTGAAGAAATAATGAAAGAACCATAGCAAGATGGTTGTATTAAATGATGTGCGCAAGGCAGACTATGGCAGGACTAATATATGGACTAAGTTAGCATCACTAGCCTCCCCTATTCAATTCATATCTATAATTATCTATAATTAATAGTACACGAGCGGGACACCCTCAAAAAAGCGCTTAGTTTTCGAGATACTGACCACGGAGGGCCGAAGGGACAAGTTTATTCATACTTTATATTTTGAATTTTATGTGGGGGAACATTGTCAAAATCGCAATTTTAACCTAAAAATAAAAAAAATGAAATCACGTTTTTTTGCGTTTACCTCGCTACAAGTCTGTTCCGTTTTAATATTTTTTTTTGAAATTTTTACACTATATAGCTCTAATATTTTTGAAGACAACGGTACCTGTTTCAAGCTTTTATTCTTATCCTGATAAAGGTTATGAATTTTTCAAAGGAAAAGGTGCGGATCTGTGCATTGCAAAGTTTAATTGCAAAAGTTGTTTGACGAAGTTTAAAGTTTATCTTTTTAATTACGTTTATGGTAAAATAAAGAGTACAAAGAAGTTTTCTGGAAAGTTTTAGATCAAAATGTTTTATAGAAAAAAAAATGGTGCAACTTTTAATGCCGACATTAGAAATGCCAAATATAATGCTTATTTTTCGAGGTACTGATCATGGGTGGAGAATGGCTAATTTTGGTCGTAGATTATGTTTGTGACCGTGATGAAAACAAAAATAAAATTTATTTTAAATTTTAGGTGGGGGAATATTGTCAAAATTGTAATTGTACCCCAAAAATAAAAAAAATTAAATCACGTTTTTTTGCGTTTAGCTCGCTACAACTCTGGTCCATTTTAATATTTTTTTATAAAGTTTCTACACTGTATATCACTCACTTTTTTTTTAATACAATGGTTTATGCTTTAAGATTTTAGCCTCATTCTAGTAAAAGTTATGAATCTTTTAAAGTACAAGGTGCAGATTCGTGAATTGCAAAGTTTAATCGCAAAATTTGACTGACAAAATTTGAAAAATAGATTTTAAATCAAATTCAAAAATAAAACATAAGTACAAAAAATTTTCTGGAAAGCTTTGGATCAAAATGTTTTATAGAAACAAATGGTGCAACGTTTAACATCTACGTTATAAATCCACAAAATAACGCTAATTTTTCGAGATACTGATCATTGGTGGTGAATGGCTAATTTTGGTCTAACTTTATGTTTTTGATGGTGCCAAAAACGAAAATCAAGTTTATTTTGAATTTTAGGTGGGAGAAAATTGTCAAAATCGCAATCTTGCCCTAAAAATAAAAAAAAGTTAAATCACGTTTTTCTTATAATTAAAAGTTGCACCATATTTTTTCTATAACACATCTAGACCTAAAACTCCCCATTTGATAATAGACTTCTTTGAACTCTATGGTTTAACATAAACGTAATCAAATAGATAAATTTTAAATTTTGTCACTTAATTTTTGCGATTTAACTCTGCAATTCACGAATCTGCACCTTTAATTTTTAAAAATTCATAACTTTTACAAAATAAAGACTGAAATACTACAGTTGCTTGCATAGTCTTGAAAAAGGTAAGAAATATATGCCATAGAAATTAAAAAAAAATATATTAAAATGGAACAGAGTTGTAGCGAGTTAAACGTAAAAATTCGTGACTTTACTTTTTTTTCATTTTTAGGTTAAAATTGCGATTTTGACAACGTTCCGTAACATAAAATTCAAAATAAACCTCTTTTTCATTGTCAGCACCACCGAAAACATAAAATAAGACCAAAATTAGCCATTCACCTTCCATGGTCAGTATGTCGAAAAATAAGCGCTTTTTTGGGGACGTATAACGTCTATATTAAAAGGGGCGCAATTTTTGTTCTATTAAACATTTGTAACTAAAACTTTCCAGAAAACTTCTTTGTACTCTATGTTTTATTATAAACGTAATTAATAAGATAAATTTTAAATTTTGCCTCTTAACTTTTGCGATTAAACTTTGTAATTCAAGAATCTGTACCTTGTACTCTAAAAAATTCATACCTTTTACTAGAATAAGACTAAAATCTTAAAGCAGATACCGTTGTCTTCAAAAAAGTGAGCAACATATAGTGTACAAACCTTAGATAAAAATATTAAAATCGACCAGAGTTGTAGCGAGTTAAACAAAAAAAAATTTGATTTTACTTTTTTTTATTTCTATGGTAAAATTGCGATTTTGACAATATTCCCCCACCTAAAATTTAAAATAAATTTAATTTTCGTTTTCAGCACCATCAAAAACATAATCTAAAACCAAAATTAGCCATTCACCACACATGGTCAGTATCTCGAAAAATAACCGTTATATCGGGGATTTCTAATGTCGATAATAAAAGTTGCACTATATATTTTCTATAAAACATTTTGATCAAAAATTTTCCAGAAAAGTTCTTTGTACTCTCTACTTTAACATAAACGTGATTAAAAGGCTAAATTTTAAATTTCGTCACTCAACTTTTGCGATTAAACTTTGCAATGCACAAATCCGTACCTTTCCTTTTGAAAAATTCATAACCTTTATCAGAATAAGAATTAATGCGTAAAATAAGTGCCGTTGTCTTCAGAAATATTAGAGCTATACACTGTAAAAATTTCAGAAAAAAATATTGAAATTGAACAGAGTTGTAGCGAGGTAAATGCAAAAAAACGTGATTTATTTTTTTTGTTATTTTTAGGTTAAAATTGCGATTTTGACAATGTTCCCCCATATAAAATAAACCTCATTTTCGTTTTCAGCACCCTCGAAAATATAAAGTATGAATAAAATTAGCCCTTCGGCCCTACGTGGTCAGTACCTGGTCATTTTAGGGGTGGCATTTACTGATTATCTCGTTTCGTGATGCATTCGCTCGTTTTACAAGAGACGTAAGAGGTGTTTTCACAATTCGAGGAGGAAACAGGTAGTCTGGGTCTTCGAACAAATGAGAAAACGAAATACATGCTTCTTCTTCTTGATGTGCCTATCCGTGACGAATGTTGGCGATCATCATGGCAATCTGCAGCAACGCGGAAAAGTCGCACATATGTTTTGTTGAACCAGGTTCTGAGGTTCTTTAACCAGGATGTTCTTTTTCTTCCTGAACCTCGCTTTCCAAATATTTTCCTTGAAGAATGGCTTGTAGGAGGGCATATCTGGATTCATTTCGCATGATGTGTCCAAAGTATTCCAACTTTTGAGATTTGATGATGGTTAGTTCCTCTGGGTTCTTCTTCTAAGGGTCTCCTCATTTGTGACCCGATCAGTCCAGGGGATTTTAAGAATTCTCCGATATAGAGCCACATCTGAAACGCTTCCAATTTTCGGCACATATTTTCGTTAAAATTCCATAATTCAACAGCATAAAAAATTACAGAGAAGACGTAGCATCTCAGCATTCTTACTTTTATACCAAAAGTAAGGGTTGTGGCTCTTGAAAAATTGAAAAAGGCCCCCATACGGTTGAAGACTGATCTAGATTTTCCGATGCCCGCTTTTACATATCTCTTGGTTGTTGGTCCATTCTTCATTTATTATGGTGCCGGGGTAGTTGTAGTGCATCACTCTTTCTACAGGGTTGATATAGATTTGATGTTTTTATCTTTTCCTTGCTAATGATTATAAGCTTTGTCTTCTATACGTTTATATTGAGTCCATATTGTTGACTGTAATACGTGATTTTGTTAATGAAGACTTGTAGGTCTTCTGGGTTGTCCGAAAATAATATGGTGTCATCTGCATACCTCATATATGTTATTTAGCCGGTACCCGTTTAGTAGAATACCTTTTTCAGTTTTGTGCAAAGCTTCGATAAAGTAAAGATTGAAAGTTAGGGGGACAAAATTCAGCCTTGCCTCTCTCCACGCATAATTTTCACATATTACCGTCAACTCTGGGGTTGGCAGTCTGATTCCCATAAAGGTTTCTAATTATTTTCAGATCTTGGTTGTGAATTCCTGCTTCTTTAGTATTTGCATCATCTTGGCGTCCTGTAAACATGACGCATCTCGCATGACGAAAAACGCTTTCTCGTAATCAACCAGATATGCATATACGTCGCAATTGACGGCCCTGCATCTGTGGAATAAGACTTGTATTGAAAACAAAGATTCTTTCGTACCAACAGCAAATACAGTCTAGTAACCAAAAATCCAAAAGCAACAGATAGGCAGAACATAACTATTAATGACCACAACTTCGAAGTAGTAAAAGAGTTTAAATATCTGGAGGTGGTAAACATAGATGACAACCACATAATATAAAAAGAGGTATCAGAAAGGATAGCTACAGGGAATAGAGCGTTATATTATACTCCTTATCATCATTACTGGAGTCTAAGCTGCTAAAAACAATCTAAATTTAAGACTGTACATGTCAATTATTCGGCCAGTTGTTACTTATGGAAGGGAAACATGGACTCTACACCAGTGGAAAATAAGTAAGCTGCTGTTATTTCAACGGAAGGTTCTCAGAATGATATTTGACCCTCAAAGAGATAAATTGACAGAAGAGTGGAGAAGAGCCGCAATGTTGAGTTGGTGACTCTGTATGGTACTGAAAACATCGTCGGATATATAAAAACTAACTCAGATAAGATGGGCAGGTCATACGGTAAAATAAGATGAAGACAGAGCATTAAAGACAGTATTATTTGAGCGATCAGACAGTAAATGACCAATGGGCCGTCCCAGATAACCCGGGAGCAATCGCGCCGTTAGAAAATATCAATCTAACATTTTATCCTTTTTCGTGATAACTTGATGAAAAATTTTGCAACATAACTTTCCACTTGTAAGTGCCTCGAGGAAGATTGTAGTAATGCGTGGGAATTTTTTTTTATTTTTTTACTTTTTTCTTATTTTAATATTTTTTTGTGGAATTTATGGCTCTGATGAGAACCAATTAGCTTTAAAATTGTTAGAAATAGATATTTTTAAAATAACAAGTAAATAAAAATATTATTAAATAGAAATTTATTTTAAATTCGGATTTAAATTAGTATTGTGAGATTTTTTCTCTACGCGCGACTGCTTACGTGACAGAAGTGAGCGCGACTGCTTCGGAATAAAGATGGAAGGAATATGTTGCAGCCAATTTATCTAGGATTTTGGTACAACAATGGACAATGGAAGAGCAAGATCGTAGAAGGTGGAGACCTATAGTGGATATGATGAAGACTCACCCGGAGTTGGAAAACCTGTCAAGAAAAAAAAAATATTATTAATACCAAAACGAGTATTAGTAGTAGGACTAAACCAGACTAAAGTAAACTAGACTAAGCACACTAAAAAAAGTTTATTTAAAACTAGTAACAAAATGAACTAAAATACATGGTATGAAATTAACAGTATAAGGTCTAAAAAAATGAACTAAACACTGAAAGATAAAGAATGATTTAATCAGTCTCAGTTTTCATGTAGTTTCCGTAATATCCCAAAATATTACAATTCTTTCCATACGGTATTCTCAGCGAGTCGTCAACTTTAAAATTTTCAAGGCTTTCAAATCTGTTTCTGTATTCCTTAAGTTTCTGTAGCCATTCCTCTAAAAAAGAAAATTGTATTGTATTTTTTTTTCGAAATTTTTAAAATTTGAAAACTATCCAGTGAGGTGATAAGTAACCTCCTTTGCCATTTGGGGCGGTGCGGTATTACAAAAAACGTTAATTATTCTAGAAAGTCTAACCTTTTCTAACCTTTTCATAGGCACACATCTCAAATTTTTGCACGATGCAATTAGTATATTTTTAACAGCTGCATAAAGTTGGTGTGTTTAGAAAAGTAACGCATATGGACAAACAAAATTTTCGATTAGCGAAAAAGTTCAGCTCGGATGAAGAGATAATTGACGAAATAAACACCTATTTTGCAGAGCTTCCAGAATTGTATTATGGCGACGTAGACGGCATAAAGATGTTGAAAAATCGTTGAATATATTGAACTAAAAAGAAGACTATATCGAACAAGATAAAATAATTTTTTGGAAAAACATGCTGCATGGAAAGACATGAAAAACAAAACTGCTATAAAGTTATTTAAAAATTTATAGTGATTAAATTCTATGGAAACGCGTGACTAAATAGTATATTGTACAACAAGTGAGAAAAAAGACATATTTCTCACGAGCGCAAAAGTTTTGTTGGCACGAGACGATGGTGAATGCCGCAAATCAAGCCAGGGAGAAATATGTCATTTTCTCACGTGTTGTACACTGTACTTTTTCTATGGATGCGTTGTTGTCAACGCAGGAACAAGCGGGGTTTGTAAAGGGTAAAGGTACAAGGGAACAAATCCTGAACCTGAGACAACTCATTGAAAAGTCTAGAGAATTTCAAGTACCTATGAGTATATGCTTCGTTGACTACCAAAAGGCATTTGATTGTGTAAGCTGGATAAATCTGTGGTCATTTTTAATAGAAATGGGCGCACCAATGCACCTAGTGACACTTATTAAAAATCTGTACCAGTCCAATATAGCGACAGTACGACTTGACCATAAGTTTTCAAACCAATTCAAGACCGAGAGAGGTTTTAGACAAGGATGCATGTTGTCACCTGATTTATTTAACATTTATGGTGAACATGTCATGAGGATTGTTTTAGAAGGATGGGCCGGTGGAGTAACAGTAGCTGGTAGGAAAATCTCCAATTTAAGATTTACTGATGACACTACACTTATAGCAGCAAATAAGCAAGAAATGTTTGATCTAACTGATCTGAAAATCAATAAAACTAAGACAAAAATAATGGTGGTCCATCGTAGATTCGAAACTATTCAACTGACGTAACATGTTACAGGAATACCAGATAGTAAACACCTTTGTCTATCTCGGGTCTAGTATAACTAACGATGGTAACTGTGAAGCAGAAGTTCGGAGATGTATTGGTATGGCAAAAAATGTGATGATTCGCCTAACTAAAGTTTGGAAAGACATATCTATCTCTCAAAATATCAAGATGAGACTGGTGAATGCCCTTGTATTCTCAATATTTCTATACGGAAGAAGATCAAGGGGACGATCACCAACTAGATGGTCCGACCAAATAAAGAATTCAGCTGGAAACTCATTCTGCGAAGCTCTTAGAGCAGCTGAAGGTAGAGACCAATGGACAAACAATGTTAGGAATATTGGAAGAATTCACGATCCTCGGTAATGGGGAACCGACTAGAGAGAGAGGGAGAGAGAGAGAGAGAGAGAGAGAGAGAGAGAGAGAGAGAGAGAGAGAGAGAGAGAGAGAGAGAGAGAGAGAGAGAGAGAGAGAGAGAGAGAGAGAGAGAGAGAGAGAGAGAGAGAGATGTTGTCAAGAGTTCAAACTTCAAAATTAAATAATTTAGATAATTTTACGTATACTATATGTATGCTTAAAATAAAATATATATTAAAATATATACTTAAAATAAATATACCTACATATAATATGTAAGTATTTAATGTTCTTAATATTTATATACTTTATTTATTTAAAATTATACTAAAGAGCTATATTTGAACAGATTTAAAAGGTAATTCCTGGTAAGTTTTGCCTCCACACATTTTGTTTGACAACAATAATTGTGTTTGTATTGCGCATGTTATAATGGAAACGGCGATCATAAGCTCTATTCGCGCTGGACAACCTGAACGTACCCAGAGGGAGAACGCCTGCGCATTACAAAATTGAGCGTTCGCAGGGGTGGAATTTTTCCCTCTGAACACCCTCCGGATTTTTAATTAGGTGTTCGCGCAGTACAGAAAAAGATCCTGAACGTGTACGGGATACCCTCTCGACATTCGAGGATTTTGTTTCGGATTCTAAGTTCGCACAGGCGCACAAAATATTTGGAAAACATTTATTGACATTCTGACCATTCTGTTCTTACTCCCTCCAATTCTTAACCTAAAATATTGTTAAACAACTTGTAGAGTAGATGTAGATTCTGGTTTTTAAAGTTTTGAAATTATGTAAAGTATTGTATCGTTTAAATATTCTTCAAACAAATTTTAATATTTTTTATATTAAATCTTTTTTAGTTGTTTTTGTCAATTTTTTCCATTTAGTATGTTTATAAATAAGTAGGTACCTTTTCTAGTATTATTATCTTATTACTTTTCATTCGATATTCGATAATTATCTATATTACAGTAGTATTACAATAAACTGTACTCTGTTTTTACTTAATTTCTTCTATCTTGATGAGCTTATAAGTACCTACAAATTCTTGTTGTTAATTTTTCAGTTTAATTTATGAGTTAAATTAGTCTCTTACTCTTATGAAATATAATGAAAGGTAAACAACACATCAAACTTATTCTGAAACTATTTCTTGTGTCTTGTTATACTTCATTATTTTTGTGGTGTAATAAATCACAACGCAATGCCACAACCTATCAAATTCAATATATCAAAATTGGAAAGGATTGCTTTACTAAATTATTCCTTCCTTCAGATATTGTTCGACCCCCTGGAAGTTAAAGGTAATTTTTGTATCTAAATAACAACCTGCAATTTCCATTCCAAGTAACTCAACAATCTTTTACTCTCTACAAAAATTTAAGCTGGATTTTGGCGTGGAAATACCAAATTATATTGTCGAAATAAAAGCAAATATAAAAGACGCTAATCAAATTTCTAACTTCTAAGAAAGCATTGAATAGAAGTTAATCCATTCATTGCCTTTGCCTGTTGCTGTTATTCTCTTTCTCTTTGTTATTGTTGACATACAAATTTGTTGCATTTGCATTTTTGATTTCGAAATAAGAAAGGGACAAGGAAAGGCTTCCTTCTCTAACCTTAATATATGCAACCCATCATTACATTACGAATCCGAAAATTGTTCGCGGAGAATAAAATCCTGAGCATGTCCTGGATAAGTTTACGTTGACGCCTGCGCCTTGGAGACTAATCCCGAACTTACTCTGAGTACGTTCAGGTTGTACAGCGCGAATAGCGCGTATGTATTATGTAAAACCGGCGGAGAACCAGTGAGAAATTATTTCTCACTGCAATAGCCGACTTTTCTCACTGAGGGAGAATTTTTTTGTTTTCAATGTATGTAAGTAGTGAGAGAAATGATTGCACATTGTATAGCATCTATAGAAAATAGTATATTGTACAACAAGATAGAGAAAAGACATATTTCTCACGAGCGCAGAAGTTTGTTGACACGAGCCGAGGCACGAGGCGAGCGCCGCACATCAAGCGAGAGAGAAGTATGTCATTTTCTCTCGTGTTGTACACTGTACTTTTTCTATGGATGCGTTTTTGTCAAGAGTTCAAACTTCAAAATTAAATAATTTATGTGCTTTTAGGTATATTATATGCCTAAATTTAAATAAAATATATAATATACACATAGGTATTTAATATTCTTAATATATATATATATATATATATATATATATATATATACTTTATTTATTTAAAATTATAATTCACAGTTGAACAGTCTTAAAAGGTAATTTTTGATAAGTTTGAACACATTTTGTTTGACAAAAATAATTGTGTTTGTATTGTGCATGTTACCATGGAAATGGAGATCATATGTAGTAAACCGGCGGCGAACCCGTGAGGAAAAATATTTCTCTCTGTAATGCCCGACTTTTCTCATTGCATGAGAAATTTTTCGTTTTGAATGTATGTAAGTAGTGAGAGAAGTGGCACATTGTATAGCATCCATAGAAAATAGTATATTGTACAACACGTGAGAAAAAATACATATTTCTCACGAGCGCAGAAGTTTGTTAAGTAAATTAAGCGAGGGAGAAATATGTCATTTTCTCATGTGTTGTACACTGTACTTTTTCTCTGGATGCAGTTTTGTCAAAAGTTCAAACTTAAAAATTAAATAATTTAGGTGCTTTTAGGTATATTATATGCATAAATTGAAATAAAATACATATATATGTATGTAGGTATTTAATATTCTTAAAACTATATACGTTATTTATTTAAAAATCTAATTAAGAGTTGTTTTTGAACAGTTTTGAAAGGTAATTTCTGGTAAGTTTTGCTTCAACACATTTTTTTGACAATATTAATTGTGTTTGTATTGTGCATGTTACCATGGAAACGGCGATCATATATGGAAAACCGTAGGACAACCCGTAAGAAAAAATATTTCTCACTGCAATGGCCGAGTTTTCTCACTGCATGAGAAATTTTTTGGTTTTGAATGTATGTAAGTAGTGAAAGAAGTTGCACATTGTATAGCATCCATAGAAAAATATTATTTATATTTGATACAGATTTTTTTTTAATTTCGGCCACCTTCATACAAAATATCTTATATTTGTATCATAAACTAATTACTTACTATTAAGTTCGTCTAAACATTTTTCATCGCCGCCATAATCTTTTGGTAAAATTTCCCTTGGAATTACTTTATAAACTTCTTCTATAGAATTGTGGACAAATATCTGCAATTATAAATATTAAAATATTTATAGTACCGAATTAGTTAATAAATAAAACAAGTAATAATAATAATAATTATACAGTGCGCTGGAATAAGTGTTATCCCCCTTATTACCTTATTAATTTTTAGCACATAAGCAAAACGCTCGGACAGGTCGATTTTTAAAATAATCAAAGTATATTATAACATCAATGTTTCGAACTTTACGCGATCCCTCTTCAGGTGACAGGCACAACTTTACTTTTTTAAATGGGAAAGTACATCATGTGACACCTCATTTAATAACCCGTGTTGAGCTGCCCCCCCCCCCCACTTGCAAAAATCAAAAAACAAATAGCCCTGATTTATGAGCTATTTATGAGCTCTCATATTCCGCAAACAAAAAATTTTGAGCTCGTTCCACTGAGCAGGAATTTGATACTTTAGTGGGGGGGGGGCTGAGTCAGCCCCCCACTACTTAAAAATAGGAATATTGAATCGGTTTTTGCGGCAGAATTACGAGCTATTTATGAGCTCTTGAAATTATATAGTTTAGATTTTTGAGCTTATCCCCTTCACCCCCAAACAACCCTTTAATTGATTTAACTTAAGAGAAAAATGCTGAGAAAACTTAAAATATATCGTATTGCGGATATAATTCCTATAGCTTGTATACTCTAAGAATAAACTATTAATCCACGTGCATTTCGATTATTGAGCTACAACCCCTTCGCAAGAAAACCACCCTATCTTCCCGACTTAAGAGAAAGTTGTACTTAAAATGCATTAAACTAATTATTTGGCGACTACATATCATTGAATAATTTATAAGCTTCCAAATTACGCGCATTTAGATCAGTAAATTGCAATTTGTTTTTTATAGTGCAGTCACTGAAGGTAAAAATCAACGATTACCTTCAATTTCGGTGAACCTTCACCGATTTTCACGAAAATTGGTCAGTGGTTAGAGGATACGTCAAGAAACAAAGGTGACATGGTACCACCTTGCGCCTTTACCCTGAGGGTGGATACCGCCCCTTCTCGGGGGTGAAAATTGTTTTATTAAAAATAACTGCACAAATCAATAAAAGAACAAATTAAAGCAAAATTTATTATATAAAGTTAATAAAATAAGTCAATAAATTAAGTATTTTCTATGGGAAATAAGACACAATTTTACTAAAAAATGAATTTATTAACGTTTCGAAGCCCAAATCGGGTTTCGTTGTCAAAATATAAAATACTATTAAAATAAATTATTGAATTAAAATAAATTGTCAAAATAGAAAATACTTAATTATAAAAATGCCACAAGGAAATAGCTTCAGAACAACAATAAGTCAATACTTTTTAAATTATTAAAGATCAAAGATTTTAATTATTCGTGAAAAAAATGCATGTTATGAAGCGGTTTTTCGTAAATCACTGAAAAATTGTAAGTTTTTACAAAAAAGTTAATAGTAGTTTAATTCGTATAGCTTATATTCTAAGAATAAACTCTTAAATCACGCGCCTTTCGATTATAGAGCTACAACCCCTTCGTAAGAAAACCATCCCATATTCCCGGCTTAAAAGAGAGTTGTACTTAAAATAATTTAAATTAATTATTTGGCGACTACATATCGTTTAATAATTTATGAGCTTGCAAAATATACGCATCTCAATTATTGAACTGCCATTTTCTTTCTATAGTGCAGTCACTGAAGGTAAAAATCAACTATGACCTTCGATTTCGGTAAATCTCCATTAATTTTCACGAATTAACAATAACAACTTGGGGTTTTAACCTGGGGTATATGTCACCCCTTCTCGGGGGTGAAAATTACTTTATTAAAAATAACCCCACAAATCGAGAGGGACAAATTGTAAGCAAAATTTGTTATATAATGTGATTAAAAGAAATCAATACTTTTTGAGTTATTAAAGATCAAATATTTTAATTTTTGTGAAAGAAAATGCATGCTTTAAAGCGATTTTTCATAAATAACTCAAAAACTGTAAGTTTTTACAAAAAAGTGTTCATTACTAAAATTGAAGCTAATAAGAAATATAATAAATTGCTTACTTGAAAAACCCTTTAATGTTAATTTAAAGTAAGTTATTGGTAATTAAAGCATATTGTTTCTGCGACTATTCAAATCTAAGGATTCAAGCTTAAATAACGGGAAAGAGATGCATTTTATAACACTTAGGTACTAAATACTTGTCAAAGTACTTAGAAATACCTATCAAAAATGAGCTCCAGAAAAAGTTGATAGCATCAAAATCCGCTCACCAATTTTCGTGAAAATGAATGGAGATTTACCGAAATCGAAAGTCATAGTTGATTTTTATTTTCAGTGACTGCACTATAGAAAGAAAATGGCAATTCAATAATTGAGATGCGTATATTTTGCAAGCTCATAAATTATTAAACGATATGTAGTCGCCAAATAATTAATTTAAATTATTTTAAGTACAACTCTCTCTTAAGCCGGGAATATGGGATGGTTTTCTTACGAAGGGGTTGTAGCTCTATAATCGAAAGGCGCGTGATTTAAGAGTTTATTCTTAGAATATAAGCTATACGAATTAAACTACTATTAACTTTTTTGTAAAAACTTACAGTTTTTCAGTGATTTGCGGAAAACCGCTTCATAACATGCATTTTTTCACGAATAATTAAAATCTTTGATCTTTAATAACTTAAAAAGTATTGACTTATTTTATTAACATTATATATAATAAATTTTGCTTTTAATTTGTTCTTTTATTGATTTGTGCAGTTATTTTTAATAAAACAATTTTCACCCCCGAGAGGGGGCGGTATCCACCCTCAGGGTAAAGGCGCAAGGTGGTACCATGTCACCTTTGTTTCTTGGCGTATCCTCTAACCAGTGACCAATTTTCGTGAAAATCGATGAAGGTTCACCGAAATTGAAGGTAATCGTTGATTTTTACCTTCAGTGACTGCACTATACAAAATAAATTGCAATTTACTGATCTAAATGCGCGTAATTTGGAAGCTTATAAATTATTCAATGATATGTAGTCGCCAAATAATTAGTTTAATGCATTTTAAGTACAACTTTCTCTTAAGTCGGGAAGATAGGGTGGTTTTCTTGCGAAGGGGTTGTAGCTCAATAATCGAAATGCACGTGGTTTAATAGTTTATTCTTAGAGTATATAAGCTATAGGAATTATATCCGCAATACGACATATTTTAAGTTTTCTCAGCATTTTTCTCTTAAGTTAAATCAATTAAAGGGTTGTTTGGGGGTGAAGGGGATGAGCTCAAAAATCTAAACTATATAATTTCAAGAGCTCATAAATAGCTCGTAATTCTGCCGCAAAAACCGATTCAATATTCCTATTTTTAAGTAGTGGGGGGGGCTGACTCAGCCCCCCCCCCACTAAAGTATCAAATTCCTGCTCAGTGGAACGAGCTCAAAATTTTTAATTTGCGGAATATGAGAGCTCATTAATAGCTCATAAATCAGGGCTATTTGTTTTTTGATTTTTGCAAGTGGGGGGGGCCAGCTCAACACGGGTCATTTAATAGCTTTATTACAAAAATGTATAATACTTTTATCCTTTTTAAGAGCGTAGGCGCAAAATTTCGTTCGAATTATTTTTAAACGCATTTATTTTTTTCGAATCCTGAGAAAACTGATAAGTATTTTAGAAAAATTTAAACGCAGAATGAAACGTTACAGTGTTATCTAGGTCAAAAGTCCCTGAGAACTTCTATAATGATTATTTTATTAAGTCACAGGGGTGAAAAATAGATAAAATTTAGTCTGATTTTTAATTTCAAATATATCATTCCAAAAACCACATCTTGTTTATTCTAAGGGACTTTCAGCTCTCGGTAATCATGTAGTCTTTCATTCTGCGTTTAAATTTTTCAAAAATATTTATTAGTTTTCTCAGGATTCGAAAAAAATAAATGCGTTTAAAAATAATTCGAACGAAATTTTGCGCCTACGCCCTTAAAAAGGATTAAAGTATTAAATTAAAGTTGTGCCTGTCACCTGAAGAGAGATCGCGTAAAGTTCGAAACATGGATGCTATAATATACCATCATTATTTTAAAAATCGACCTGTCCGAGCGTTTTGCTTATGTGCTAAAAATAAATAAGTTAATAAGGGGGGGGGGTACCACTTATTCCAGCGCACTCTATAAGTTCAAAGTTATGTACCTTTTCACGCAATTCCTTGTTCAAAAATGTTCTACAGAGATAAACTATCTTTTCTGCATATTTGGGCATATTAAAGAAGTGAATTTCTTTTACTTGTTTGTTCCACAGCTCCTTAAATAAATAAAAATAAAAATTAGGACAGTATTATAATTACACCCTAAAAATTATTATATTTGTTTATAACTTTATCGGTAAGGCCGATGCCACATTATGCGTTTTAACCGGATGCGGTGAAAACGCATCCGTTTCTAACGCAACCGGACCGACCTGTCACACTATGCGTTTAGTCTGGTGCAGTTTGTAAGCACGTACCGATGACTCAAAACGCATCCGTTTCCAACGCAACCGGACCGATCTGTCACACTATGCGTTTCCACCGGATGCGGCGGAAACGCATCCGGTCAAAACGCATAATGTGGCATCGGCCTAACGCAAACAGAGTAAAGGTAAAAATTGGATAGAAATTAGTGCACTTTTTTGCATAAAAATATGTCCTATCTCTTTACCATTGACGATATGATAATCATGATGACCCTCTACATTCAAGCGCTGACGCATTTCCTTCTGTGAAGTCATGATCTGCGTCTGCTATATTATCTTTGTGTGTGTTGAGTGTATGTCTTGTTACTTTGAAAAGCCGGCTTCATGGTCTTTACAAGGGATGCTAATTGTATCCGAACGTCTGCGGTTCCTCCGGTTAGTAAGTACCGATCCCCCAAGGATAGAAACTAATAGGAAAATTTCCTGCCCCTGATGAGATTCAAACTCACGACCCTTGAACCCAAAGGTAGGCTCTCTTACAACTAAGCCACAGAGAAAGTAACAATTTCTTAAAAGACGCACTCAAAAAAATTTAGTTCGTAATATTGATTAACAGTGATTATTAAATAGTATTTCGTTGTAACAACAATTTAATTTTTTGTTTCAACGAACTCTTAGACATTGATGAATGTATTTGGTTATTGTCACAATGATTGAATAATAATTATTGTGAAAATAACTAGAGTACATTAATCAATAACACTCAATTTATTCAGACAATAATTTAATTTCGTATATTTAAAAAATAATGGTAATTCTGGCGGCAAAGCACTTTCTTGATTTCGTAGATTATAAGCAGATTTCATTAAAACAATGTACAAATGTTGTTAATATAGAGTAATATTTGATTATTTTATAGATGTAAAATGATTGTTGTGACAACGAATGCATTAATCAATCTACTACTGCCTTTAATAACCACAATCAATGCGTGCATGATAACAATAAACGAAGTTGTTGAAACAATAAATGTTTTGCTTGACCATTTGAAATGTAACGGCTTTTCCTTATCGTTCTTTGTTAAACAATGCTGTTACCTCTGTAGAAGTGCCGAATAATTTCATTTCGTTTCCAAGTGTAGTCCGTACTGGAAGGAAGTTTTCGTGTGTCTATTATCGTATTCATTTTTTTCTAATCCTGAGAAAACTAATTAGTATTTTTGAAAAATTTAAATGCAGAATAAAATATTACAGTATTATCGAGGGTCTGAAGTCCCTGAAAACTTCTATAATGATTATTTTAATAAGTCACAGGGGTGAAAAAGAGAAAATTTAGTATGATTTTAATTTCAGATATACCATTTAAAAGAAACTTTTTGTTAATTCTAAGGGACTTCAGCCCTCGGTAATAATGCAATATTTTATTCTGCGTTTAAATTTTTCAAAAATACTTATTAGTTTTCTCAGGATTCCAAAAAAAATGAATGCGTTTAAAAGGAATTCCATCGAAATTTTGCACCTGCGCTCTCCAAAAGAATTAAAGTGTTGTACATTTTTGGAATCACTATTTAAAACGATTTTAAATGAGCTGTCACAAGATGTACTTTCCCATTAAAAAAACCAAAGTTGTGGCTGTCACCTGAAGAGGGATCGCGTAAAGTTCGAAACATTGATGCTATAATATACTTTGATTATTTTAAAAATCGACCTGTCCGAGCGTTTTGCTTATGTGCTAAAAATAACTAAGTTAATAAGGGGCCAACACTTTTTCCAGCGCATGAACGAAACTGATTGTAGGGATGAATAGAATTGCTTGTAATAATAACCGTATTTATTGTGGGAATGAACGGAATTAATTGTAAGAATAAACGGAAATAATTGTAGAAATAAACGAAATACGTTAGAAGAAATAACACTGTTATTGACACAACGAATAGTCTTCGTCGGTCAATTAACGACGTTGTTGTTTCAATGAATAGTGTTCGTTGGCTCAGTGAACAGTGTTCGTAATATTAATAAATGGATGTTCATCCATTCAATAAACGTATTACGTTGGATCAACTAACAAAAATAATTAATTGATGAACATCGCTTTGTTGTTCCAATAAAACCAAGAATTGGACAAATTTTAAGTACATATTGCTTTTGTTGTCTGAATTAACATTTTTATTAATATTACGTACCTTTTTCGTTGAGTGCGCTAAACAAGGCAATTGTAAGTTTTCAGATTTTAAAAGGAAAACTGCTTTTCTGATGACCAAATTCTGATTGCTCAGGATGATGACGACTTGAATTGTATAACGCGGAAGGTAAACTCGAAGGATATAACAAATAATGGGGTCTCGAATTATATATTAAGGAAACTGAAGTTATGTATTGGAGGGACAAAGCAGTTCATTGCATTAGACGGTGAAAACACTTGATGCTGCTATAAAAGACACAAACATACAACGTAGAAAAGCCATATCCATGATGAACGGCATTCTGTGGGACCAAATAATATCTAAGTCGAACAATCAGCTCATATACAATACCATATTTAAAAGTGTAATCACATATGGCAGTGAAGTTTGGACACTGAAACAAAGAACAGAGAAAATGGTACTAGTAACAGAAATGGACTTCTGGAGAAGAGCAGCAGGCAAATCAAGAAGAGATCGGATACCAAATGAGAGAATACGAGAAATGATGAGAGTCACACATAAAATAATTATTTTGATGATATAAAAATAAAACAACTAATATGGTACGGCCATGTACCTACAGAGAATGCCAGATGACAGGATCCCTAAACTAGAGGAAAGAGAACGCACTCCAGGTCTATGGTTAAACAGAGAAGAATGTCGGTTAGTGGTAAACTAATAGTAGTAGTAGTAAAAAGAAGACGGCATATTACACATAATTACCAAGTCAATATTTTTATACTTACTTCGAATATAAAGGCTATTTTTTTAAGATGAGTTGGTGTGAATTTAGGGATATAAGACATTTTAAATTCTTCAAAGTCCGCAAGAAATTTATCCATTACTGCTAAATCTTCACACAAGCGGACTTCGTTCATATTAAAAAATGCTGCTGCTATTATTTTATTTAGGTCGAGCAGTTCAGTGTCTCTTGGATAGAGTTTGACAAAAAAGACTCGCTCCAGATTATTTGTAAGAGTCGGTAATGGACATAATGCGCTAAAACGATAATAATATTTAAAATTGCAAATCTTTTAGTTAATATCAATATGGAGATGGAGGATAACATAAAGGATCAATAAAGAATTCATATAATCTACGTTAATGATCTAGTGTATTTCTACGAATGCTAGTACTAGGTTCTCCCCTATAAGGTAAGGTCGCCAATTAAGGCCACCTTAACGTTTAAATATCTGTAATATTTTATTCAGGAACAATATGGGGGAAAACTCTTGTATAGCGTATTGCCTAACATTTTAGCTATCGAATTTCAGGATAAAATACTTACTAAATAAATAAAGATATATAAAATTTTAACATTGAATAAATTTGGAATATTTGGCCTTATTAGGAACTGGTAGCTTAATAAGGCCAGTTTCATTTTTTACGCAAATTGAGGTGGATAATAAATTTTAAACCTAAAAATTAAAGAACAAATACAAAATTTAGTGAAAGAAACTTTTATTCATATTAAAAACAAAAATTTGTCAATACATTAAGCACACATATCGCACATTTACACACATCTAGGACAATTGGCTTTATTAGGACACTGTCTACTTTTTTATTTAACATAAAAAAATAATAAAAAGCAATATAGAGAAAAAACAGTTCCAGTTCCTTAAAAAGTATTAATTTACTATCGCTTTACAAAGAAAAAATAATTGGCTTATATTCATTAAGTACCATTTTAGTAATTTTATAACTTACCTAAAATTTATAAACGAACTTCCGCACCGTAACAAACACGTGTCTAGTCTACTTGGCGCTGCTATGTGATACTACCGACTGAATGACTTAGACGATTTTGACTGAGAAAGACATTTACGATGACATCTAATATGTAATATCTATATTTAAGAAAATATTTGCAATTGGCCTAATTAAGACACTGGCCTTATTTGGCGACACTACCTTATTCATTTTTCTTTCTATATTTCTCAGTACAAATATTTTCTATTTGCTGTGTTTGTCTTCTGAAGGTCACTTGTTCTTCTTCTAGTTTTTTTTTAATTTCGCTAGATATATCGCCCTATAGTTCTCCCACTTTGTTCTGTGCCCTCTCTTATAAATCGGCAGAATAAGATTATTTTCTTAATATCTAGGTATTTTACTGTGCTTAAATTCCTCATTTCAGATGATAGAGAAATAATCTATTTTTAATTATTTTTGGTGCTTCCATGATGTTTTTACTTTATCCTCTGTGTTCTCTTCTCTTATTGGCTTCAGCTTGACGTGTCAATTATTGAGTTAAGCTTTTTTTCTTCTTGTAACTTAAATTTACAGATTTTTTAATTTTTCTAAATTTTTACCGTTTCGTGTGGTTTATAGGTAGGTATTATCTTGTTTTTTTCTATCTTTCATGCCGTATGTTTATGTTTTCTTTTGTCCTTTGAGGCTTTGATCTTATTACAAAGAGACCTAATGTTATTTTTATAATCTCCATTTAAGCTATTCTCAAACTCTTCCCAGGATTTTAATTTAACATATTTACTACCTTTTTTATATTTTTTTTATTGTTCATCATCGTCATAAGTGGCTCGACAATCCATTGTGGGTCTGGGCCTGCCCGCAAAGCAGTCGCCTCCTGTCGATTCTTGGCAACTTCCCTCCATCTTCTGACCCCTAGAATTTTTAGGTCTTCTTCCACATCATCAATCCATCTTCTTCGTGGTCGTCCTCTACTTCTTGTGCCCTCTGGTTTTGAAAATGTTTATTTCTTGTTGTATTCGTGATCTGACATCCTAGCAATGTGTCCAGCCCATCTAAGTCTCTGGACTTGTAGTAGACTCTATAGTAACGAAGTTGTACCTTCGACGCCATAGCCCATTTTGATTTACGGCCCCAAAAATTTTTCTAAGAATTTTTCTCTCAAAAATACCAAGAAGAAGTCTTTCATCACTTTGAGATAAAGTCCATGTTTCCGTCCCGTATATCAATACCAGTCAATTTTTTTTTCTTTGGTCGGTCATTTTTTTATTGTTATCTAGTTTCTTTGTCATTTGGAATCTTTGTTTGAACTTATAATTTTTTTCTTAATTTCACAGAATTCTTTTGTCGATTTGTATATTAACCTCTTTAATATTATCAATTTTTCATAAGTATAGTGAATACTCTTGTTTAACATTTTCGTATTTTTGTCTTATTTATTTTATTTTCATAGGTGTTACTATGTAATTTTGTTTGTATTTGGTGTCATGGTGTCCTTATGTTTATCTTGCTATACGCTCTGAGCTTCGCTGGTGGCGCTCCTATCGGATTACTAATTCAACTTTTACCGGTAATTTTTAAAATTATTATTTAATTGTTATCGCTTAACATTTACAACGCAAGAAAGTAATTAAATTGTAATCGAATTTTTTTTAATTTTACTAATCATTTTGACGTTCTATTGATAAAATATGAATTTCTTACTTCAGATACTTTCACAATTATCGTGTAGATGGCGGAAAGAGTAATATATTATTTATAATTAAATATTACGGAACATTAAAAAACTTAAATTCGGTATTTAAAACGTAAGTATATTTTAAGGTAAAAATATATACCACAGCTTTGACCAACTAATATTTTTTTATAATTAATGTTTTTAATTTTAATTTTAAATTAATCACTTTGACATTTATGTCAAATTTCCGGTAAACGTTTACAGACTTGCCACTACTGGCGCTCGCGAATTTGTAAATATCCCCTCCATATCGTAGCGTATACGCTCTGAGCTTCGCTGATGTCGCTCCTGGCGGATTACTAATTCAACTTTCACTGGTAATTTTTAAATTTATTATTTAATTGTTATCGCTTAATATTTACAACGCAAAAAAGTAATTAAATTGTAATCGATTTTTTTAAGATTTTGCTAATCATTTTGACGTTCTATTGATAAAATATGAATTTCTTACTTCGGATACTTTCACAATTATCGTGTAGATGGCGCAGATTAATTTATAATTACATATTACGGAACATTAAAAAAACATAAATTCAGCATTTAAAATGTAAGTATATTTAAGGTAAAAATATATACGACAGCTTTGACCAACTAATATTTTTTATAATTAATGTTTTTAATTTTAATTTTAAATTAATCACTTTGACATTTATGTCAAATTTCCGGTAAACGTTTACAGACTTGCCACTACTGGCGCTCGCGAATTTGTAAATATCCCCTCTACGTATGTACGCGCCATTCATCCCCAATTTTAATTTGAGTCAGAGCGCATCGTGGATGCGTGCGATCATCACCCCGACTGAGGGGAAAGACCAGTACTCATTCGTCTTCAGGGTAGTACACTACATACAATTTTGTCACTATAGCAATAAATACATTAGCATTTATAGTGTTTTTCAATAGTTATTCAGTAAATACAGAACATTTCAAGCGTCAGCTACAATTTTGGTCCTTCGTAATAAACCAGATCTACAGTTCAATTAATAATAATAAGATTAGTTCTTTTAAAAGCATTGTGTTTCGTGGAAGTGACGCCAAGCCAAGCCGAAAAAGCGCGCGCTCTAGACCCAGTCATCCAACGATTCATCATTCATGAGAGGAGCGCTGCATTGTAGGATTCTTCGATTCTTCAACTGGCCGATCGCAACGACCACATCGAGGCGAGAACAGACAAAGATTCTCAAGTCAGGTACCTATTATACAAATATTCAGAGCTAATATAATCCTTATTTACCGTTTTCCTATACCATTTTTCAATTAGTCAATGAAAGCAATTTAAAGACATTTTAACATGTTTTAATTTTAATTCAATTACATATTTCATTTTATTTACCTTACGCTATACTTATCTATTAAATAATAATATTACATATACTATTAAATATAATATTTATTATATTATAAAAATAATTACACAATATCATTATATCGCATATTTATATAGTACAGTCATATTTAGTATTCGGTTTTATTTTAGTTAAATTCTATTTGCACTTTTAAATAAATCTTGTTGTTTTTGTTTTGTTAATAAATAAAATGGAACATTTAAAAACATTACGTGTCAAGCGAGGTAGCTTAGAAGCGCGACTAGCAAATTTTCAGATATACGTTGAAAAATGCATGACACAAATCGATTCAATAGACGATAGAGTCTTAAAAATCAGACTTTCGGATATTGAAAGTCTACTCGCGGAATTTTCGGAGCTTCAGGTAGGCATTGAATGCTCGGTGAAAGAAGAAGACTTACAAGGCGAGTATGACAAGCGCAAGGCATTTGAAAACGACTTTTATTCAATTATTTCAAAAGCGCAAGGTCTTGTCAAGGAAAATAGTACAGATAATGTAGGTTCAGCTTCGGTTTCCAATCCAGAAAATAGCAGATTCCCTAGCTCATCAGAAGTACGATTACCGGCCCTAAATCTGCCAATATATTCAGGAGAGGCAGGTGAATGGCTCCAGTTTCGCGATAGCTTTGATAGCTTGATAAATAGCAACCTTTCCATTAGCAATGTACAGAAACACTATCTAAAGAGAGCTTTGAAGGGTGAAGCATTTGAAGTTATCGCCAATATCCAGGTCACACATGACAATTTTCCGATAGCTTGGGATTTATTGTGTGACCAATATACTGACAAGAGGGCATTGTTGCATGTACATACCAAGGCCTTATTCGATATCCATCCTGTAAAAAAGAAATCTTCAAAGAGTTTAAGCCACTTGGTAGATAATGTGAGGATGCACTTAAGGTCTTTAAAGTCATTAGGACAGGCTACAGAATCATGGGATACTTTAATTATATATTTGGTATTCACTAAACTTGATCCAGTGACAATTAGAGAATGGGAATCAAAGGATTTCATGAATGATACTCCTAAGTTGGAAGCTTTTCTCACATTTTTGAAACAAAAGTCAAAAATGCTCAAAAGAATGGAGGAAAAACCTACAGAGGCAATTTCAAGCCAAAACGTAAAGGGATAAACTTCTAAACCACCAGCAGAGTCTAGTAATAGATCTAATTCTCATGTTCAGAGAAGTTATCACATCTCAAATCGTACTTGTGCATCATACGATGCTCCAAATCATAAAATTTATACATGTACAAAGTTTCTAAGGTTGTCTGTGCCTGAACAAACCGATTTAGTCAAAAAATCCAATTTTTGCATTAACTGTCTAAATCGGGGGCATCAAGTAGACAATTGTAACTTTGGTCATTGCAAAAATTGTACTGTTAAGCATCATTCTCTATTGCACGTTTCCGAACCGTCTACATCTCACACCAATACGCAACAGTCTCTATTTACATTTAATTTAAGTTCAAAACAGGTACTTCTATCCACTGTCTTGTTAGAGGTAGTTGATTCAAAGGGAAATCGTCATGATTGCAGAGCACTTTTAGATCCAGGGAGCCAGTCTAATTTCATTAGTTCACATTTATGCCATAAACTTGCACTACCAAGAAAGCCTACAAATATTACGATTTCGGGGGCATTTAAGGTGGAATCCAAAATTCAGGCTGTTTGTGAAATTCAAATTGTGTCTAAAAACACTCCATTTACTACTCCTTTAGTCTGTTTGGTAGCTCCAGAAATAAGCGATGTTGTACCCGAAGCTCCTATTGATCCAGTATCTCTTTCGATACCTACATGTCATAAATTAGCAGATCCTGATTTTCACATTCCCAAACAAATTGATCTTCTCATAGGTGCTGAGTTGTTTTGGGAAACATTATGCATAGGACAGATTCGTCTTAAACCTTCAGGTCCGTTTCTTCATAAAACTAAGTTTGGTTGGATAGTTAGTGGTCCACTTTCAAAGCCCCTTCTTTCAGACCGATCCAGTTCTTCTCCAAGTTATTCACAAAACTTAAACATACAAAGTCAGCTTGCTCACTTTTGGGAAATAGAGGAGTGTTCTGACTTAATTCAGTCTCCAGAAGAGAAATCTTGTGAAGATATGTTTACTTCTACACACTACAGAGACAACGAAGGTCGATTCGTGGTCTCAATACCCTTGAAAGAATCTATTTCTAGACTAGGTGACTCAAGATCTATTGCACTTAAAAGGTTTCATGGTCTAGAACGTAAACTTCAGCGGAATGCACAGCTTCGAGAGTTATACACTTCATTAATGAGAGAGTATAAAGAGTTAGGGCACATGTCCAAGGTAGACCCGTCGAATAATACAACACAGTTCTTTTTGCCACATCATGGCGTATTAAATGCAGATTCACTTACAACCAAATTACGGGTTGTATTCGATGGTTCTTGTCCTTCATCTTCAGGCTGGTCCTTAAATGATATACAAATGGTAGGACCAACCATTCAAAATGATCTCTTTCACATCTTACTTCGTTTCAGGCAACATACATATGTCGTTTCAGCTGATATATGCAAAATGTATCGCCAAGTTTCAATTCATCCTCCACAAAGAAATCTTCAACAAATTCTGTGGAGAGAAAAACCTTCAGATCCTCTTTTGGAATTTCAATTAAATACGGTTACGTATGGCACATCTTCAGCGTCATATCTAGCCATAAGATCCATTTTTCAATTGGCTTTAGAAAATATGAATTCATATTCAGTCCTTTCCAAGGTCATCCAAAACGACTTCTATGTAGACAATCTACTCACAGGCATTCATTAACAGACCTGTCCAATATTTGCAAAGATGTATCTTCAATCCTCAAACAAGGTTGTTTTGAATTACGGAAGTGGATATCTAACGAACCTCAAGCCCTTAAACATATTTCAGATTCCAATGTGCAATTACACACATTGAACTTAGGTTCCAAGGAAAATACAAAAACATTGGGCATATTTTGGTCATCTTCGTCAGATGTCCTAAGCTACAATTCAGAGGTTTTATTAGGCAACTCTTCCAAAACCGTTACAAAACGCCTAATTTTATCCAGTGTCTCACAGATCTTTGATCCATTAGGTTTACTAAGTCCTTGTGTCATAATAGCAAAAATTCTTCTTCAAAAACTATGGACGGAACGGTTATCTTGGGATGAGTCCGTCCCAGCATATATCCACACAGTGTGGGTAAATCTTCGTGATGAGCTCAATCATATTAATACCTTTACGATTCCTAGACATATAAGATGTAACAACCCTGTTGTAACTGAACTCCACACTTTTTGCGATGAAAGTGAGAAGGCTTATGGTGCCTGCGCATACATTCGCACAATTGACATTCAAGGCAATGTTCATGTTCATCTACTTTGTGCCAAATCCAAGGTGAGTCCAATCAAGGCTCTTACAATTCCTCGGTTGGAATTGTGCGGTGCTCTTGTAGCCGCCAATTTGTCCCATCATATTCAGAGGGCGCTCACCATATCTTTCAGTGGCATATTTCATTGGACGGATTCTACAATAGTCTTGGGCTGGATAAACATATCCTCTTCTTCACTAAAAACATTTGTTGCAAACAGGATATCTGAAATTCAGAGCAAAACTTCATGTGAAAATTGGTACCACGTCAATTCATCTTCGAACCCTGCAGATCTATTGTCACGAGGTGTCACTCCAACTTTATTATTTGCATCTTCTTTATGGTGGCATGGTCCAGACTGGCTTTCTCTTCCCTCAGTGAATTGGCCCATTGCTTCCGTTTTCAAGGAAACGGAACTTCCTGAAATAAAAACCCCTCAAGTGCTACAAACTACAATAAGAGTTACTGCAATAATAGATATTGAACGATTTTCAAATTTCTCAAGACTTCATCGCTCTATGGCATTTTGTTTACGTTTTATTCATAACCTCAAACCAGGTAACGATAAGTGCCATGGGCCATTGAGCAGTGAAGAACTGTCAAATGCGTTGAACATTCTTTCAAAGATAATTCAAGCTGAATATTTCAGTTCAGAAATAAAATTGTTGAGAGAATCATGCCCAATAAAAAAGGGTACTCTTAAGTTTCTTTGGCCGGTTTTGGACGACATGGGTATTTTGCGAGTTGGAGGTAGACTCAAACATGCCTCATGGTCATTCGAAAAACGCCATCCTATTCTACTTCCCAAAGATTCGCATTTTACAAAATTACTTTTCATTGATGAACATAAAAGGCTTCTTCATTCAGGTCCCAACCATTTACTTTCCTCTGTTAGGGACAGGTTTTGGCCCATTTCCGGCCGCAACATTGCTCGCAAAACAGTGCATAGTTGCATAACATGTTTCAGGGCAAAACCCTCTTTTCAAACCCCTATAATGGGTGATCTTCCCAAGGAGCGGGTTACCCAAACGTTTCCCTTCCATTCAACTGGCGTGGATTACGCTGGTCCCTTTCTCCTAAAGGATAGGAAGGGTCGGGTGTGCAAGACGTTTAAGGCTTGGGTTTGCCTCTTTATATGCCTTACAACCAAGGCTATTCATCTGGAGATAGCCTTAAGTCTTACTTCCGAAGCATTCATTGCCTGCCTCAAGCGCTTTATAGCTAGAAGAGGCCGGCCCTTGCAATTATTTTCGGATAATGGCACTAATTTCACAGGAGCCAAGAGTGAGTTGGATGCAATTTCAAATTTTTTACTCAATAATGAGGCTGAGCTAACAATTCTTCAACTAACAACAGCTAACAACTTCATTCTGCGCTAACGATCAAATAGTTTGGAAATTGACTCCGGCAAATTCTCCACATTTCGGGGGAATTTTGGAGGCGGGCGTAAAATCAATGAAAGTGCATTTACACCGAACAATGAAAAACAACATACTCACTTTTTGGTACCCCGTCAAAAAAGCCCCGACAAAATAGCCCCGACATAATATCCCGCACACAAAATAGCTCCGACAAAATAGCCTGCAGACAAAATAGCCGCGGAATAATAGCCCGCCGACAAAATAGCCCCGACAAAATAGCCCCGACAAATTAGCCCCGAGAAAAAAGCTCCCTTCAGAATTCATCATGAAATAATTCCTTAAAAATACATTTTTTCGGAAATGGTAATTGAATCGTTTATTTCAGAAAGGGGTCAAATGACTAATTTTGACAAAATGAGTTTTTGGTGGAATTTTTTAATTTAAACGTAAATACAGCTTTTGTTGCAGAAAGGAATCAATTGCTGCCATATTGTTGCCTTGGCAGCGCAGAGAAATTATTATCCTCTATTCAGATGTTTATCTTAACAACATTAAATAAAAATTGTCTTTTCAGAGAACTCGAGTCCTGTCTTTCCTGCCTCTTGGAAGTTCGAACATTTAAGTTAAGCGAAAATCAATGTTAATTTATGATATAAACATTTTTGTCTGTTTTCGGGCAACAGTAAAATGCATTTTAAATTAAATAAATTAAATACATTCTTCCTTTTTGTCAAATAATATTAAAAAAAAGTTTTTGGACACCTTGTATAAATAATTATGTAATTGTTTATAAGAGGCTGTTTTAGCCGGGGCTATTTTAGCCGGGGCTGTTTTGACCGGGGCTATTTTGTGTGCGATCTATTTTGTCGGGGCTATTTTGTTTGCGGGCTATTTTGTCGAGGCTATTTTGTGTTGGGGCTATTTTGACGGGGCTTTTTTGACGGGGCTGTTTTGACCGGGCTATTTTGACGGGTCACGCACTTTTTAGTCCTGTCGCCAGTAGGGGTACAACGGCCTCCTTAATTCAGATGGACTTACCCAAGTTTTCTTTATGTATTTTGACCCGTAGAACACGAATTTTTTGGGTAACAGTCGATCCGGATGTCGATAAGATTGTTATAAACTAAGAACTTGAGGAATCACGTAACAGCGATTTTTCGCAAAACAAAACATGTTTTTGTATTCTTTGGTTCATTCTAAGCAAAAAATTATTTTACAAGTATTTTGGTAGGATGCACAGTTTTTGGCATAAACGGGGTTGAACTTTCAAAAAATCGAAAAATTGCAATTTTTGAACCCGAATAACTTTTGATTGAAAAATAAAATAGCAATTCTGCTTACCGCATTTGAAAGTTCAAGTAAAATTCTATCGGTTTTGATCATTTTCATTGTTAGAAATTAATTTTTTTATTGTTAAACAAAGCTATCAACACATAGTGATTGAATGATGTTTTCAATGCACTTCTAATTTGAAATCGAACGAGTAGGCGCGCATACATAGTCCTGTCGCCAGGGGGGGTACAACGGCCTCGTTAATTCAGATGGACTTACCCAAGTTTTTTTTATGTATTTTGGCCCGTAGAACCCGAATTTTTTGGGTAACAGTTGATCCGGATGTCGATAAGATTGTTATAGACCAAGAACTTGAGGAATCAAATAACAGCGATTTTTGGCAAAACAAAACAATATTTTGTATTTTTTGGGTCATTTTAAGCAAAAAATATTTCTACAAGTTTTTTAGTAGGATGCACAGTTTTCGAGATAAACGCGGTTGAACTTTCAAAAAATCGAAAAACTGCAATTTTTAAACCCGAATAACTTTTGATTAAAAAATAAAATAGCAATTCTGCTTAGCGCCTTTGAAAGTTCAAGTCAAATTATGTCGGTTTTGATTATTTGCATTGCTAAAAATTTATTGTGTTATTGTTAAACAAAGCTACAAACAACTAGTGCGTGAGTGATGTTTCTATGATTTCTCATTTAAAATCGAACGAGTAGGTAGAATAGGTACTAGTGCAATCAAGACTATTTCTACGTTACATGCGTTAAAACGCATGTAAAAGCACGGGAAACCCTACGTGTTTATAGCTTTGTTAAACAATAAAAAAATAAATTTTTACCAACGCAAATAATCAAAACCGATATAGTTTGACTTAAACTTTCAAATGCGGTAAGCAGACTTGCTATTTTATTTTTTAATCAAAAGTTATTCGGGTTCAAAAATTGCAATTTTTCGATTTTTTTAAAGTTCAACCGCGTTTATCTCGAAAACTGTGCATCCTACGAAAAAACTTGTAGAAATATTTTTTACTTAAAATGGCCCAAAAAATACAAAATATTGTTTTGTTTTGCCAAAAATCGCTGTTATTTGATTCCTCAAGTTCTTGGTCTATAACAATCTTATCGACATCCGGATCAACTGTTACCCAAAAAATTCGTGTTCTACGGGTCAAAATACATAAAAAAAACTTGAGTAAGTCCATCTGAATTAACGAGGCCGTTGTACCCCCCCTGGCGACAGGACTATACAGAATTTCTACGTACATTACGTCCAATAAAACGCATGCATTGGGCCCGGGAAACACTATGTGTTTATACCTTTATTTAACAAATAAAAACTTATTTTTTAGCAATGCAAATAATCAAAACCGATAGAACTTGACTTGAACTTTCAAATGCAGTAATAATAATTGCTATTTTATGTTTTAATCAAAAGTTATTCCGGTTCAAAAATTGCACTTTTTCGATTTTTTGAAAGTTTAACCGCGTTTATCTCGAAAACTACGCGTCCTACGAAAAAACTTGTAGAATCATTTTTTGCTGAGAATCACCCAAAAAATACAAAAAAATATTTTGTTTTGCGAAAAATCGCTGCTTTGTAATTCCTCAAGTTCTTTGTTTATAACAACCTTATCGACATCCGGATCAACTGTTACCCAAAAAATTCGTGTTCTACGGGTCAAAATACATAAAAAAACTTGGGTAAGTCCATCTGAATTAAGGAGGCCGTTGTACCCCCCCTGGCGACAGGACTATTTGAGGAATTTCAAACACTTTTAATTCAAGTAGAGTCAGTATTAAATTCCCGACCACTCTCACCTCTTAGCTCCTATCCCAATGATTTAAATCCCATTACACCAGCTCATTTTATCATCGGCAGACCATTCACTGCATTGCCTGAACCAGACCTGACGGACGTATCTACAAACCGATTGTCTCGTTTTCAACATCTTCAGATGATGCACCAGCACCTATGGCATCGCTGGTCCAAAGAATACATGGGAGAGTTGCAGCAACGTCAGAAATGGTTTTCTGACCCTTCACCTAATATACAAATGGGACAATTAGTTTTAATCAAGAACATGCTGTTTCCACCTCTGTGTTGGCCATTAGGCCGTGTGACTGCCATTCATCCAGGACAAGATGGTGTGACTCGCGTAGTGTCAGTGAAAACAGCTCGCGGCGAATACAAACGCGCGGTTAAGAACATTTCACCACTACCGAACATTTAAGCTTACTTATATTGAAGACTTTCGTTATTTTCACTACCGAACATTTAAGTTTTCACTTATATTGAACACTTTGCGTTATTCTCATAACCATTTTTTTATCTCATTTATGTATTTTATCTTATTTATATGTATTTCCTTCATTTATGTTGTATATATACTTGCATAATTTGTGTTGACATATTTGAAATGTATTTCAAGGCGGGGGGCATGTACGCGCCACTCACCCCCAATTTTAATTTGAGTCAGAGCGCATCGTGGATGCGTGCGATCATCACCCTGACTGAGGGGAAAGACCAGTACTCATTCGTCTTCAGGGTAGTACACTACATACAATTTTGTCACTATAGCAATAAATACATTAGCATTTATAGTGTTTTTCAATAGTTATTCAGTAAATACAGAACACTTCAAGCGTCAGCTACAACGTACGAGCTCACAGCGTATACTATACTTTATACTCTCTAATTCAATAGGCCGTTTCAAGATGCTGTCAAAATTAAATCAATATGGCTACCGGGAGTCAAACATTAAATGTTATTCTATCAGGTTCTTATGGTTTTAGATCATTTTAGTTGTGTTTCTTTGCAATTGTGTGTTGTACAAAGATTAATTTAACATTTTCTCTGGAAGTATTAATTTAGAAAGATAATATGCCTCATTGGTGTTGTGTTTTGAAGTGTGAAATGCAAAGTAATCGTGATAAAGTTTGCTTTTACCACTTACAATCAGTGCTACATTCTAAGCACAAAACTGAACAAACTGAACTAAATAAGTTATAGTTATCATCTGAGAGACAACAACAATGGTAAAATGCAATAAAATGTAAAGGTTTTACTAGCAAAATGAAAATTCTGTTGTAATCATTTTATATCTGGTAAGTTATAACATTTGAACATTAACGATTTTTGAAGATGTTAACATTCTAATCTTGTAGGAAAACCCATAGGAAAACCAGCCGACTTAACTGATAATAACAATCCAGATTGGGTTCCTTCAATAAATATGGGGTATATAAACAAAATGAAATGAGTTCCCCAAAATCTAAAATGGAGCAGTATCAAAGGAGAATTAAAAGAAAAGGGTACCTACAAGAAAACATTGCTTTTTTTATTCCTCTTGAAATGATTTATAAGACACTGGACTGTCTTATATTCTACAAATACTAGGTAGGTCTATGCTTTTACACATTTTTCATTAATGATAGGTTACTGTTACTTTAGTAAATTTAGAAACAGTGGATAGTTAGTGGTAGATAGCAGTTATTTGGTATAGAAGCTAGTTTAGTAGAAGACAAGATTTTGCCGAATAGTCAAACAGATATTACAATGGAAAAATTAACAAATACATTTTATGTCATTAACATTAACACAGGATTTTAAATACCAGCTTAAGAAACTAGCTTTATCTTGTGAAAGTATAGAAAATGATGATGCCAAAACTAAAAATTATACTGGTTTAGCAAATTACATGTGTTTTTAAAATAACTTTAAACTATATTACACCATTTATCAAATACCATCAAAATACTGTTTTGTCGTCAAGTGATCAAGTATTGCTTACTTTAGCTAAACTAAGCTTAAACTTAGATTATAAAGATTTGGGATATAGGTTTAATATTTCACCCTACTCGGTATCAACTTATTTCAAAAATACTTTGTATATAATGTGCCTTAGGTTAAAAAATTCTGTGTTCTGGCCTGATAGAGATATTTTAAAGAAAACTATGCAAAATTCACTTAAAGAATCTTTTCATGGAAATACTACAGGTATAATTGACTTTGAACGAATGTTGGTATGAAACGAATTATTTATTTTTCTGAAGCTAGTTATTGAGGCATTTTTGTAATTAACTATTCTAATTGGGAAATAAGCCACAATTTAACTTGAAAAAATAATTTTATTAACCTTTCGACTTCCACATCAGACGTCATTGTCAAAATACAAAATATTATTATTTATGCATATTATTACCTGTAAATATTTCTTCTGATTGTTAATTGTAAAGGATAGAAAAATTACCATTTATTTTAATTTTTTTTAGAATCAGCTGAGAGAAGTGGTCTACAAAAAACAGGAAGGAAACGGAATATGTGGCTATGAAAGGCAAAGGAAACGTTTACAAAGCAAATGTGACACATTTCTTT
This sequence comes from Diabrotica virgifera virgifera, assembly GCF_917563875.1. Taxonomy (NCBI): domain Eukaryota; kingdom Metazoa; phylum Arthropoda; class Insecta; order Coleoptera; family Chrysomelidae; genus Diabrotica; species Diabrotica virgifera. The sequence goes on along the minus strand of NC_065449.1, from coordinate 88,987,844 downwards.
TTAAGTGTTTAGGAATATCAGTAAATTACATTAAAAAAATGTATGAAAAGATTTTGTTCAATAAAAATGTTTATATTTATCAAGGATGTATTATTTGGTATGGCCACATATCGTCAGTGATGTAGTAATACATCCTATCGGTTTTTTCATGAGTTTTGTAAGAGAGACTAAAAACTTGTCTTAGGGTCACCTCCTGTTTTCATATGATATTTTTTGACTTGTTTTGTAGTAAATTAAACTATGTATGAACTACAAAACAAGTCAAAACTTACATATATGAACACAGGAGGTGACCTTAAAACATGTTTTTCCATATCTTCTACAAAACTCATGAAAAAACAGATAGGAGGTATTGTCACATCAGCAAGGATATACAGTGATGAGCGCCCTAATAACCGGCAAAATAGCGCAAAAGATGGGCAACGTATTAAGTTGTGAGATAAAAAAGGAACGAAACTAGTCGAGCTGGGAAATTTAGCGAAATTAACCTTTAAATTTACATTATATTGATTGTTTCCCACCTTTACACATATCAGAGGAGTATGTCAACTAAAACTGTCACTGTGACAGTGGTAGTTTCCAATGATACGTCTGAAGGTGGGACACAATCAATATAATCTAAATGTATAAGTTAATATCGCTAAATTTCCCAGCTCGACTAGTTTCATTTCTTTTATCTTACTACTTAATACGTTTTCCATCTTTTGTGCTATTTTGCCGGTTATTAGCGAGCTTATCACTGTATTTCTGGTATATCCAGGGAATGTCTAAAAAATATATTTTGAATGTCCAAAGAACATTCGTGGACAGTCAGGGAATGTTCCAATAAGATATTCAGGTAATGTTTAAAATGCTGGCACAGGATTTTCCTGGGATGTTCAGGGAACGTTCTTGTGTTTTTGGGGATATTCCAGGAATTTTTTCAATGTTTGTGTACCTTCTATGGACATATATGGAATGTTTTGGTGTTATTAGCGCCGGACTCCATTTGCGATTTGTAATCAGGAAGATTGAACACATTGTTTCAAATACAAGTCAATCCATTTGTGACTAAATAATCATGGATTGACTTCTATTTAAAAGAATGTGTTCAATTTTCACGACTACAAATCGCAAGTGAAGTCCGGCGCTTAGGGTTAATTCCTCTTTGGTATTATTATGTATTATACTACAGAAATCAGGAACTTTCATTCTAAATATATGTATGCATCTTGGCCATCAAACAAATTCTTCCAAACATTTTTTTAAGGGGTTACATAGGTCTTGTGGGTAAAAAAAGTGACTTTTTAAAAAAATTGTATCTCGAAAACTAAAATATATTTTTATTTATAATTGGAACATGTAAAAGTATAGTACTTAAGGTAGTCTCAAAAAAAGTTTCAACCAAAAATATTCATTTTTGTAGAGTTTAATTTTTTGCGGTGGGCAGCATAACTAAGTCCAGTCTCATCTGAAATCAAAAAGTTTCTTGTAGTTTATACCTCTGGCTAGTGAATGAACGAAGGAATTAAAAAAAATGACATTTGAAGATTTTACATAAGTTTAAACACATTTTTGACCCCAATTTTTCTCATTTTTAAAGTGGTTTTTTTTTTATAAAATAAAAACAACCTTATCTAATAAAAAATCCTTCGTTCATTCACTAGCCAGAGGTATAAACTACAAGAAACTTTTTGATTTCAGATGAGACTGGACTTGTTATGCTGCTCAACGCAAAAAAGGGCTGTTGTCGAAAAATTGCAGTCAACTCTACAAAAATGAATATTTTTGGCTGAAATTTTTTTGAGATTACAGTAGAACCCCGATTATCCGTGCTCCTCGGGACCGAAGGGTGGCACGGATAATTGAAAAGCACGGATAATCCGAACATGTATTTCTATTGTATAATGCAACCCTGAAGAGGACAAAATCCTAAACGGGGAAGCACATTGAACGCATTTCTTCTAAACATTATCTAGACAAGCAAATCAAACAATGTGGCATGGCATGTATAATGCATAAATACGTATACACATACATACAGGGTGAGTCATGAGGAACTGTACATATTCCTACCTCGTATAGAGGCCCCTATGGGGAATAACAAATGACCATTAAAAAGTGTCTGCTCCCATTGTTTAATAATATACAGGGCGCGTTTCGCATTTTGACAGAAATTTGTATTCGTCATAATTTTTGAACGGTCAGATCGATGTGTCTCTTATTTTGGTCAATCGTTACACTATTGCCACCTAATCAACTGATTTATTCAAACTAGAAAAAAATCAGGTCCGGCTTTAAAAAAATTAGTTCGTTTGGGTCTTAGAAAAAATTTCACCCTGTATAAGCTTTTTGAAAACTCTAATATGAATTTTACAAATTAGACAAATAGTCAATTAAAATAACATATTTATTTTTTTCCGCACACGATTGCTTATTTTTTTTTAAATCAAATTTGATTATGAATTAAAAGTTTGGTAAAGTGAACCATAGATTTAACAAAATTAACTTTTATTACCAAAATTAATTTTTTTTGAACAAATATTTAATATATGTTACCAACAGTTAACTGATTTATTCAAACAAGAAAAAAATCAGGCCCGGATTTAAAAAATAAGTTCGTTTTGGTCTTAGAAAAAACATCACCCTGTATACACTTTTTGAAAACTCTAATATGATTTTTACAAATTAGGCAAATAGGCAATTAAAATGGCATATTTATTTTTTTCCCCACACGAATACTTAATTTTTTATAAAAACAAATCAAATTTTGACTATGAATAATTAAAAGTTTGGTAAAGAGAACCATAGATTTAAAAAAATAACTTTTATTACAAAAATGAATTTTTTTTGAACAAAATTTAATTTATGTTATCACCCAATCAACTGATTTATTCAAACTAGGAAAAAATCAAGCCCGGATTTAAATAATTAGTTTGTTTGGGTCTTAGAAAAAATTTCACCTTGTATACGTTTTTTCAAAACTCTAATATGAATTTTACAAATAAGACAAATATGCAATTAAAATGGCATATTTATTTTTTCCCCACACGATTACTAATTTTTTTATTAAAAAATCAAATTTGACTAGCATAAAAAGTTTGGCAAAGTTTTTGCATAGATTTAAAAAAATGAACTTTTTTTACAAAAATTAATTTACAAAAACAACGTTTTTCTTAAAATTAAGAGTTTTACCATTTTTTTTTTTCTATAACACGTCTGGATCTAAAACTTCCCATAACACTTCTTTTGGACTCTATATTTTAACATAGACGTGATCAAATTGATAAATTTTAAATTTTTCCACCTAATTTTTGCGATTTACAAGTTTGCAACTTTTACAAGAAGAAGACTGAAAGACTACAACAATTTTCATAGTCTTCACAATGGTAAGAGGTATGTGCTGTAAAAATTTCAGAAAAAAAATATTAAAATGGAACAGAGTTGTAGCGAGTTAAACCGTGAGTTCATTTTTTTTTTTTTCATTTTTAGGTTAAAATTCCGATTTTGACAAATTTGATTTTTTAATAAAAAATTAACTAATCGTGTGGGGAAAAAAATAAATATGCCATTTTAATTACCTATTTGTCTAATTCGTAAAATTCATATTAGAGTTTTCAAAAAGCGTATACAGGGTGAAATTTTTTCTAAGACCCAAACGAACTAATTTTTTTAAAGCTGGACCTGATTTTTTTCTAGTTTGAATAAATTAGTTGACTAGGTGGTAATAGTGTAACGATTGGCCAAAATAAGAGACACATCGATCTGACCGTTCAAAAATTATGACGAATACAAATTTCTGTCAAAATGCGAAACTCGCCCTGTATATTATTAAACAATGGGAGCAGACACTTTTTAATGGTCATTTGTTATTCCCCATAGGAGCCTCTATACGAGGTAGGAGTATGTACAGTTCCTCATGACTCACCCTGTATGTACCTACCATAAAAAATAACAGAAAAAATAAATCTTTCATTATAAGTCTCTCTTTCGTCATATAGAGTTTCCGTCAAGTGATTTACGATGACGCTATTTTGATAAAACCTCAAAAACGCAAATTGAGTAATAGAAAATCATAGCACGGATAATCCGCAGCACAGATAATCCGCAGCACAGATAATCCGCAGCCGGATAATCGAGGTTCTACTGTACTATACTTTTACATGTTCCAATTATAAATAAAAATAATTTTTAGTTTCCAAGATATAATTTGTTTAAAAAGTCACTTTTTTACCCGCAAGACCTATGTAACCCCTTAATGTTTGCCTTTCCATGCTGTAGCAAACTTAACAAATTGTTAATTTGAAATTGTAACAGTTAAGTTTTGCAAAGTATGCTGCCCTCTTGTATCTTCTGCGTTATCTTCATCATACAATTACTTCATCTAAAAACTGTCTGCGATATATTCGTTTTGTTGCTAAAATTATTTCCTGATCCATGGATTGAATAAGCGATGTTGTATTTTTTAGCAAAAACATACAACTAAAGTTGCCATGTTTTGATCATAGAATATTTTCAGAGGGATGAGCAGGAGCGTTGTCTAAAATCAAAAAACATTTCACCTCTTCCAGCAGATTCCCAGTTTCTTCTCTTGAAATTTTTTCACTGCAGGTACAGTCGGAAAAATGAAAGAGTACCCATGAACGATCACATCAATCACATATTATTAAGATAATTAATAATCTATCTCTATCGTTTGTTATTTATAGAAAAAGAAGAGCAAATACAAGATATGTAATTGTATCTGATTGATGTGATCGTTCATGGATATTGTTTCATTTTTCTGACTGTACAAATTCTTTAAAAGGTCAATTTTTTAAGATATCTGAGGTGAATCACTATGATGAAATTATTTATTTTTATAGCTCCACAATTATATACAAATCCTACCTCAAAATATTTGTAAGAATTTAAACTCTTGAATGCCTTCATTTGTTGACCTGTGTAAAAACTATTACTAAGCTCTAAATACAAAAAAAAAACTATGTCCATGTTGTTACCCTTGAAAAACTTTTTCTACTGTAGGTTAACTCATACCCCTTGAGGGAAAATGGATCTATATACCAACAGCTTTTGAAAATATTTACTTATGTTTATTTATTCACTGCTTAAAACTAAATACAGTTGTTAAAGTACTTCTACAGCTAGGAGCTACACGAAGTCAACAGCAAAATGTTCGGAAAATACAACTATAAAAAACTATTATACAGGGTGTCTGCGTAACTTGGAACCATATGGGAAACTTTTTTAATATAAATTTTACGAAAAAAAGTTATTCTTCATAAAGTGCTCTGCATAGTCCAAAACCTAAGATGCAATCATCAGGTATCAAAATTTATCAATAATATACGAGGTATGTCCAAAAATATGAATTTGGCTCAAGAGTAAAGTGCATTTATATTGCACAATATCGAAAATTGTTATTAAGAAAAGTTGTTTGTAATTCAAAATTATGTTATAATATGCATTTACACTCTTCTAATTGAAAAGAAAATTTTGAAAATTTTCCTCAAATTACGGATACTCAACATCATTTTTATTTAAGATAACTCCGTTATTATTAATTTTGCGAAAAAAGTTATTCTTTATAAAAATGTCTGAATAGTCAAAAAACTAAGATGCAATCATAAGATATCAATTGGTTTTCAATTCTATACGAAGTATGTCAAAAATATGAATTTCGCTCAAAAGTAAAATACCTTTATAGTTCACAATATTTCAAATAGAAGGATGTCATTGCACATTGAAGCATAGTTTTTAATTCTGAACAACTTTTTATAATAACAAATTTCAATATGGTGAAAAATAAAGGTACTTTACTCTTCAGCGAAATTCATATTTTTTGACATACCTCGTATAAAATTGACAAAATTTAATATCTTATAATTTTATTTTGGTTACGAGACTATGCAAAACTTTTTGTAAGGAATACCTTTTTTTCGTAAAATTAAAAGTAACGGAGCTATCATAAATAAAAATTATGTTCGGTGTCCGCGATTTGAGGAAAATTTTCAAAAAAAAATTTCAATTAGAATAGTGCAAATGCAGATTATAACATAATTTTGAATTACAAACAACTTTTCTCAATGACAATTTTCGATATTGTGAAATATAAAGGCACTTTACTCTTGAGAGAAATTCATATTTTTTGACATACCTCGTATACCATTGCTAAAATGTTATATCTGATGATTGCTTCTTAGGTTTTAGACTATGCAGAGCATTTTATAAAGTATAACTTTTTTTCGTAAAATTGATATTAAAAAAGTTTCCCATATGGTTCCAAGTTACGCAGACACGCTGTACAACGATTAAACTATTATATAAAAACAATTATATAAACCACCATTTTATAACAACAATAACTTTTTTTATAAAAAAACTATTAAACGTAAAAAACTCAAGAAACTCAATGCGGTACAAATATAAATAATTTCAATGTGTGCCTCCCAGCTTTCATATTAGTGTCATAAACGTCAGTCTTGAAACGGCCTATATGTTAATACAGTGATGAGCACACTAATAACCGACAAAATAACGCAAAAGATGGAAAACAGATTAAGTTGTGAGATAAAAAGAGATGAACCTACTAAAGGTGTTAAATTTAGCGATAGTAACTTATAAATTGACATTATATTAGTCTCTTTGCAAAGACAATGACGTCGACTTTGCAAAGTAACAAGACACTTACTCAACACACACACTACACATTACTCCCCTGACTTAGTGATAAGTTATACAATTACGTGGCTAAAGGTCACGGTTATTAGACTTTATTACGGTAGTCTTGTCCGACGGTGGTGTGGAGACTTATATTTTTGACTTTACGTCACAAGAGTTTACATTCCCATATTTTTAAATTATTTTCGATCATTGAATGTGTGCTATTGTGTATATATGTGTATTATTTGTGTTATTATGAAATAATAAGACAAATAGTACACATTTTATCTTATACCGGGTGGTGAATCGTAAAAAGGGCCATAGGAAACTCAATGTAAAATTCTGAATTGTTGAATTCCTGCTTCCCTAATTATTCTACATCAAAAGTCATGAGAGAATACTTGTAGAGAATTAAAATCTGTATTAAAATCAAAAGTTAAAAGTGTTCTACGATTTAAATGCATTCCAAAATTTTGAAAAATATGATACATTTGCCACAATAGGTATGCGTGTAAAAGTAAGACCACAAGTTACTATTTAACTGACAGTGCTCACACCATTGACTGAATAAAAAAATCTTTATTATTAATCCTTTCTCCGCAACTGAGGGTATCTTATCAACTGTATTGTTTTTAAACAATAGATGATAAAATAAAAATATTGACAGTTCAAAAATGTGAACATTATTGCATTGTGTGTGGCCTAAGTTTGGGCTGAAAACTAAAATGTACTACATTTTTACAAAATTTTGGAATATGTTTAATTACGTAGACCAATTTTAACAGTTATTTCCAATACAGATTTCAATCCTCTTCAAATAGTTTCTAATGTCTTTTGATGTAAAATAATTATTAGGGAAGCTGGAATTCAACAGTTCAGAATTTTACATTGAGTTAATGCAAAACTTTGACGCGTGTCAAAATTCTCAATGTGTTTTAATTGTATTCATTTTTTTCGAATCCTGAGAAAACTAATAAATATTTTTGAAAAATTTAAACTCAGAATGAAAGACTACATTATTACCGAGGGCTGAAAGTCCCTGAAAACTTCTATAATGTTTATTTTAATAAGTTACAGGGCTGAAAATAAAAGAGAAGTGTGATATTTAATTTCAAATATTTCATTCAATAGAATCTGCTTGTTTATTCTAAGGGCTTTCCGCCCTCGGTAATAATGTAATCTTGCATCCTGCTTTTAAATTTTTCTAAAATTTTCGTTTTCTCAGGATTCGAAAAAAATCATATTACGATTCAAATGACAGTAAACTCTCGTGACGTAATCTCAACCTTAATGTTCATTGGTTAGTCGATTTAGGCAACCGTAGTAATGTCTAAGAACCGTGGCTAAAGGTTCTAGTTCTAAACCAAAGCTAGAATCAGAGAAAAAAAAACATTATATTGATTGTTTCCCACCTTTAGACCTATCGGACGAGTTTGAGAAATGCCACTGTCACAGTGACAGTTTTAGTTGAAATACTCGTCTGATATCTAAAGGTGGGAAACAATCAATATAATTACGTATTTTTTATGGGAAATAAGCCACAATTTTACTAAAAAATGAATTTATTAACGTTTCGAAGCCCAAATCAACAATATAATTACGTATTTTTTATGGGAAATAAGCCACAATTTTACTAAAAAATGAATTTATTAACGTTTCGAAGCCACAATTTTTTAGTAAAATTGTGGCTTATTTCCCATAAAAAATACGTAATTATAAAAATGCCACAAGGAAATAGCTTCAGAACAAAATCAATATAATGTCAGTGTATATGTTACTATCGCTAAAGTTAACATCTCTACTAATTTTATTCCTTTTGATCTCACAATTTAATACATTTTCAATCTTTTGCGCTATTTTGCCGGTTATTAGCGCGCTCATCACTGTATATTATTTTTACTGTTACTGGAATATGTTGTGTGTTCAGTTCCTGTTTAATTATTATCTAATTTTAAAGGTCGTTTCTAGCTCTTGTTAATTAAATACAATATTTAATCAGGAATAAACCTTTCCTATCATAAATGCAATAATATAAATATTATGAAAATGGTTTATATAGAGCTTGTATTAGGTACCTACCTATTTGGTGCTAACTTACCATATATCATAAGTTGCACTCATGTGGCATGATGTTGGATTCGTTTGTTCGAAATATTCTGGCATAACTGTTCTAATAGCGTAATACATATCCAAGCACTGCTTCGTCCTTTCTATGCTGAACTGACATATCGTCAAGAAATATTGGATCATAGAATCAGCTGAAAAATTATATTGGATAGGGATATGTATAATCATGTCTCAGATACTATAGTTCGGATCCAGAACTATAGTTATCGAATCCCTAGAAAACTAATAAGTTTTTTTTAATTTTAACGCAGAATGAATGATTGCATTCTGTAAGTCCCTGAAAAGTTCTACAATATTTATTTTAAGAAGTTACAGTGGTGAAAAAGAAAGAGAGAAAATTTAATGTTATTATAAAATTTCAAATATCTCATTCAAAAGAAACTTTTTGGTTATTCATTATATAAAAGATATTTGGTTATTATATACTATTTATTATTGACTTTTAGCTCTCGGTAATAATGTAATCTTTCATTCTGCTTTTAAATTTTTCAAAAATACTTAGTTTTCTCAGAAATCGAAAAAACTGAATGCATTTAAAACACATTGGCGCGTGTTTTAATGTCGGAAAACGCAGCAACAGAAGAAGAGATAAACAGACGATAGTAGACGACAGAAGACAATAGATTAGAACAAACAACATCTTGTATAAAACCACTCCAAATTGTAATCTGGAATGTAAATATCAAAGAAAAAAAAAACAAAATAAAATGATATACCAAAATATAGTACAACGTATTATCACATAATATGCAGTAGAAATTTAGACCATAAAAAATCCAAAGAAGCATTCTAACGACCGAAATGAAATACTAGAGAAAATGTTGTGGCCTGACCAGAAGAGACAGGATATCAATAGATACCCCAAATACACAAGAAACAGTTCTTAGATTTATAAATATCTAACCAGAGACAGGCACAAAATAGAAGTAATAATGGATATGTACAAAAATAATACAAACACAGTAAGAACTAATAACGAGGAATCCAGAGAATTTACTACAAGTCAAGGCGTCAAACAGGGATGCGTGTTGAGTCCACTGCTATTCTCAGTGGTACTGGAAGCAGCAATAAAGAAAGCCAAGAGCCAAGAATGAGAAAACTAACATTAGGATACTGGCAAATGAAACATACTCAACTACCGGAGCTACTATTTGCAGACTACATTGTATTGATAGCAGAACACAGAGAAGACTTACAGAACAATGTTGAAATCCTAGAAGAAGAACTATCAAACATAAATATGAAAATTAATACAGAAAAAACAAACACTGATAATTTCAAATACGAGGAAGACACACGCAATAGAATTAGACGGGAAACAACTAGAGCAAATAGAATATTTTAATCACCTAGGAGTAACAATTGAATCAAATGATAAACAAGACATGAAAATAAACGAGAGAATGGGACGAAGAGGAAGCTTATTTAAAACTAGGAAGTCAAAACGGCAATCGTTAGATCAGTAGTTAGACCAACAATCATGTATAGCAGCGAAACATGGACATTGACGGGGAGACAAAAATCCAGAGTCAATGCTATAGAAATGAGGTTCCAGAGGAAAGTAGCAAACAGAAAGAGGACAAAAAAATACAGAACGAAACAATTAGACCAAATCTAAATCTAAAAAAAAATCAATGAAAAAATAATACAGAGATGACTTAGACGGTTGGGGTACGTGTGGAGAATGTTGAAGGAGAGGCTAACAAAACGAGTGTTCGAAACGAGAGTCCAGGGAAAAAACAAAAGGGCAAGACAAGAGTTAGGTGGGTAGATGAAATCAGTAAAGAAGTCGAGAAGAAAGGATTGACATTGGAAAGTGCAACAAACCTAACACAAGATAGGAAAGTATAGCGATACGCTTTAATGACTATTTTTGCTAATTTTAATTTTAATATTTTTTCTCAAAAACGAAACAGCGTTAGTCATTCAAATACAAAATGTTAAGAGACATGGGTTTGCCCTGTCACATCTGTTTTTCGTCTGCGCGGTGCAACAGGCTGCACCCTCATTAATTGAGTACTTTATCAGACAGTTATTGTGTCAACAGCTCGCTATCCATTCGAAATTGTTTTTCTTAAAACTGTAAAAGTAGACGCCAGACTTAGTGATGTATTTGCTCATCTGGTCAGGTCAAGGGGAAAGGAACACAAACATTATCATCGTTTGTGGTTGTTTCCTTTAGTCACTACTCAGCATGCGAACGGTCAACACGCACCGGCTGGACCCTCTCCGAGAGACCTAAACACATTTTCGTTACAACAATAAAATTACCGTTTGTTTTATTATTAATATATTTTTTATTATTATTTTATTATTATTTTATTATTATTGTTTTATTATTAATATATTTTTTATTATTATATATTCATTTTTTAATTAAATTCCGCAACTCACCCATCGGAATATTGGTGACCCTCGCGAGTATTTTAAACCGCCGCGAAAATTTAAAAAAGGGTTAGTGTTAATAATATATTTTTGCCGGTTAATAATATACAGTGAACATCGAAAATGATGACCAGTGCCAACAATAGTGTTTCAGATCGGATTGCAGTGGCCATCGGGAAATTGACAGCCGAATTAGCTGACATGAAAATCCAGCTAGCTAGCTTGTCGCGCGCTCGAGCACAAGCTAACACATACCGTCGCAACCGCAGCAACTCAAGACGAAGACCATATCCTAGAGACAGTAGCTACAGTAGGGAACATAATAGTCACATATTATGTTGGTATCACTACCGTTTTGGTAACCAGGCCCAAAAGTGCTCTCCTCCCTGCAAGCTCCAGGGAAACATCGCGGGCAGTCGGTAAATGCGGCATCCGATCGAAGCCCAAAGTCTCGCCGCCTTTACGTAATAGACTATGATACAAAAAAAAACAGTTTTTAGTCGACACCGGTGCCGATCTGTGCGTTTTCCCGCGGAAATATGTACGGGGTGCACGCGAAAAGACTTCATACGAACTATACGCGGCCAATGACACTAAAATCGCGACATACGGCTATGTGAACTTGACATTAAACATCGGACTACGGCGTGATTTTACGTGGCGATTCGTAGTGGCGGACATTTCAAAGCCCATTATCGGAGCCGATTTTCTTTCCCATTTCGCGCTCCTAGTGGATATTGCTAACCAGTGCTTAGTAGACAGTACGACAACCCTTCGAACAAAGGGACTCGTTAAAGAGTGTTTCGACGGCAGCGTAAAGACTATCGCGGAAGCGTCGCGTTACCATGAACTGCTGCTACGATTTCCGGAAATCACGCGACCCGCCGGTATCGTGAAAGACATTCAACATCAAACGAAGCACCACATCGATACAACACCAGGTCCACCCGTTTTTTCGAAGCCTTGACGATTAGCACCTGACAAAATGCAATGGGCTAAAAAAGAGTTCGAAAATCTTCTACGACTAGGCATCATAAGACCATCGAAAAGCAACTGGTCTACTCCACTGCACATGGTCCCAAAGAAAGGTGAGGAATGGAGACCCTGCGGAGATTATCGACGTCTCAACCAAAAAACAGTTCCAGATCGATATCCAATTCCGCACATCGAAGATTTCGGTCAGGCGCTAGCTGGTAAGACAATTTTCTCTACAATAGATTTAGTGAGAGCATACAACCAGATACCAGTAGCCACCGATGACATACCAAAAACCGCCGTTACCACACCATTTGGGCTGTACGAATACTTATATATGCCTTTTGGTTTACGAAACGCAGGACAGACATTCCAGCGTTTCATAGACGAGATTTTACGTGGTCTAGACTTCGCCTACGCTTACATCGCTGACATTCTCATTGCATCAGAATCCAAAGAGCAGCATATGTCGCATTTGGAAGAGATTTTCAAAAGGCAGTTTGGCGTTGTGATAAATCCAGCGAAGTGTCAATTCGGCAAAAACGAGATTACCTTTTTGGGATACACAGTATCAGACGGAGGACTCACACCTCCACAAGAAAAAGTAGCAGCTGTACAGAATTTCACTCAGCCAAAAACAGTGAAAGACCTACGCAGATTTCTAGGTAGGTTAAATTTCTACCGAAGGTTCATACCCAATGCAGCTGAGCTACAAGCACCACTACATTATGCCCTAAAAGGTAATGTCAAAGGAAAAGCACCAATCGAATGGACACCACAGCGAATCAAAGCCTTTGACGACTGCAAAAACAGTTTAGCTAACGCTGCTTTACTGAGCCACCCTGTAAACGATGTTGATATCTCCATCACTTGTGACGCTTCTGATTTTTGTGCGGGAGCTGTACTACAACAAAAAACGGATACAGGTATGAAACCTTTTCTAAGAAATTCTCACCTAGCGAAAAGAAATATAGTGCATACGACAGAGAACTATTAGCTATATATCTACCCATAAAACACTTCAGACATATGATCGAAGGCAAGGATATAACGATATACACAGACCAGAAACCAATCACCTTCGCCTTTACTCAGAAGCTAGATAAATGTAGTCCTAGACAGTTTAGATATTTAGACTATATAGGACAGTTTTGCACTAACATTCAGCACATTTCTGGTTTAACAAATATTGTGGCAGACGCACTATCTCGAGTCGATAGCATCAAGAAAAATATCGACATCACTGACTTAGCTCTCGCACAAGAAACTGATCCAGAACTGCAAACTTTTTTAAGTGAGAAAACATCACTACAAATGAAGAAAATACGTTTTTTCGAGCAAAACGTGAGTTTGTACTGCGACATATCAACATCTACAGCCAGACCATTTGTACCGAAACCACTTCGAATGGCAATTTTTCGCACCATGCATAAGCTAGCACATCCCGGAATTAACAGTTCTGTGAAGATGATCACACAGCGATATGTTTGGCCATCCATTAAATCAGATGTGAGGAAATGGACTCGAGCGTGTCTACAGTGCCAAAAATCGAAAATATCGCGCCACATTGTTTCACCTACCGGAAGTTTTGTACCACCTTCCAGCCGATTCGAACATGTCCACATAGACATTATAGTGATGCCGGTTTCAGAAGGAAACAGATACTGTTTAACATGTGTCGATCGTTTCACACGTTGGCCAGAAGCTTTCCCGATGCCTAATCAAGAAGCAGACACAGTAACCAGAACATTTTTTTCTGGTTGCATAGCTCGTTTCGGCACCCCCAAGCGCATCACAACAGATCAAGGCCGACAATTCGAATCGCATCTCTTCAAGTAATTATGCAAATTAACTGGAACTTCCCATTTAAGGACAACCGCCTATCATCCGCAAGCAAATGGTATGGTAGAAAGGTTTCATCGACAGTTAAAAGCAGCAATTCGATGTCATGAAAACATCCGATGGACCGAAAGCCTACCTTCAGTGTTACTGGGCATACGAGCAGCGTGGAGAGAAGATTTAGGTACTTCCGCCGCCGAACTCGTGTACGGAGAACCATTGTATTTGCCAGGTGAACTATTGTTTTCGTCACAAAGAAACACCGACGACAATGCTCACATTTATTTAAAAACGCTTCGAAACCATTTCGAAAACCTCCGTCCTACGCAACCGTCGCATCATGGATCCAAAAGTACCTTCATTTTCAAAGACATGAAAACCACCTCTCACGTTTTCATCCGCCGTGATACAATCAAAAGCAGCTTAGAAAACCCATATCACGGGCCTTTTCCAGTTGTTAAGCGAGGTGACAAGACTTTTGTCGTCCGGGTAAATGGAAAACAATCAACATTTCAATAGACAGATTGAAACCAGCGTACGAGCTTCACGACTCTACCCATCACGAAACAAAAAAATGACAGTATCCAGCAAAAGAAACAACAGAAGAGCAAGATTTACAGGAAGCTACGAAGAAAGTGTTAGTTCACAGTGATTCTTTGGTTCACAGTAATTCACAGTGATTTTTTTTTCTTTCTCCTCGTATAAACTTTGCATTATTATTTTTTCCTTCCTATTTTCAATTTCCATTATATGTAATTTGTATATATTATATATTATCTATCGTTTTAGTCTCTCAGAGGGGGGTGTATAGCGATAAGCTTTAATTACTATTTTTGCTAATTTTAATTTTAATATTTTTTCTCAAAAACGAAACAGCGTTAGTCATTCAAATACAAAATGTTAAGAGACATGGGTTTGCCCTGTCACATCTGTTTTTCGTCTGCGCGGTGCAACAGGCTGCACCCTCATTAATTGAGTACTTTATCAGACAGTTATTGTGTCAACAGCTCGCTATCCATTCGAAATTGTTTTTCTTAAAACTGTAAAAGTAGACGCCAGACTTAGTGATTTATTTGCTCATCTGGTCAGGTCAAGGGGAAAGGAACACAAACATTATCATCGTTTGTGGTTGTTTTCGTTAGTCACTACTCATCATGCGAACGGTAAACACGCACCGGCTGGACCCTCTCCGAGAGACCTAAACACATTTTCGTTACAACAATAAAATTACCGTTTGTTTTATTATATTCATTTTTTAATTAAATTCCGCAACTCACCCATCGGAATAAAAGCATGGAGACTACCATGCCAAACTCAACTCCACCAGCCTTACACCTAACGGAAAAAGGCTTAGGACTAAGTAAGTAAGTAAGTAAGTAAACAACATGCTATAAAATTGATACATAAAGTCGAGTCCTGCGGTAAGTCTGCGAAATAGCATGCCGTATTGGTCAAAATCCCTAGTTTGCAACACAGAAATGTTTAACTTATCAAAGTAATTACATCTTAAATCAAAAATGCTCTATAGTTTAAAATCAGTTGTTCTGGAAATATTTGAATAAAATCCTGGAAAAAACGGAACATTTTTTCGAAAACTTTTCCGATTAATGCCAAAATAACCTAAAATAGGAAAACTATCCTGAGTTGCAATTTAATTTGATGAAAAGAAGATGTACATAATAGTATTTAAAGCAAATGCTAATATCAATAATACAATACAAACATAACAGTTATCATACTTACATGGTGTTTCTGGTAAATGTTTTTGGGTTTCCAACCACCTCTTTATAACATTGACTTCTACATTAACAGTTTTTTCATTTTTGCCAAAGAATTTCCACACTAATTCACGATCGGTTTTATAGAATGGCTGAGATGACATATTTTTTCTAAAATTTAAAGATAGTCAAACAACAACCTGAGTATCAAACGGGTGTTTAAGTTCTCGAATGAATATTTTACAGGGTCCCGGTGAATTCGTAACTATTTTAATCCCCCATCCTAATTACAGGCCAATTGGTAACTCTGACCTTCTCAGGTAATTTTTCGGTAACTCAACAACTACCTACCGGTGAATTCGTAACTAAATAAAGGTATAATCTTTTAGACTTGAAATAAACATAATATGGAAAATCTCTTTGCTTTTAAATTATCAGATGGATTTAAATAATTTATCATTGCTAAACATCTAAAAAATATTAAATTTACAATTATTTGATAAAAACCAAGCTCGTGTAGAGCTATACTTGATGGAAATAATATTTCAACACGTGTTAATGAAACACTATAATATTGTTTCAATTATTTTATTAAGATATTTCAATTTTTGCTATTTTTTATAGGTACATATAGTACAAATATAATGTTTTTAAGCAAACCAAGAAACATTCGGGTTACATTTAAGGTATTAGATTTAATCAATGGTTTCGAATTCACTTGAAGAAAGTTTCGGGTTGGCAGGTCAGGTAAAAAAAGTTACGAATTGGCCGGTGTACATTTTTATTTGAAAATTGTTGTCATTAAAAGTTACGAGTTGGCGCGTGTCCATTTTACAAAGCTTTTATATTGACTTACTTATATTATAGTTTTTAGTTTTGAATTTGTATAAAAACATATTTTTGTTTATTAGGACAATATTTTTGCTATATTTGGATTCAAGACGCAATAATTTATATGCAGAATCTATTTTTGTATTTATTCAATTATTTTCATTGGTAAATATTTATTTGTGTAAAAACCATTAGCAGAACAAAATATTTGTTACTTTTTAAAACGTCAAATCAACTGTTTGAATCACTATTAGACCATCGGATTTTAGCAAGAAAAAAAGAAATTTTGAGTTGAACCAGGTTCCTTTTTGAGAAATTTGAAATTTTCTTATTTTCTGCACGTTTTCCGAGATAACATTTTTCGTTTTTTCCGTACGCTGGTAATAAATAACTATTATGAAACAGTCCGTGAAGTATGAATTTTGCGAACGCACGCGATTTTTAGAGCACGAGCTACAACGGAGCGAGTGTTATACATCGCGTAAATTCGCAAAAAGTACTTCACGCACAGTTTCATACAATATTTTGTCTACGATAAACAAATAAAAAACTGTAACTCTTCGTCACTGGAATTAATTTCTATTCTACAATTTTTAGAACTTTGACATTTAAAAATCCTAACTACTTTCACACCACAAAACTGTCAAACATTTTGTTGTAAGTCATTGCTCATATTGTCATCACCATGACAACGCGAAAGTTAAGGATATTTGATTATATTAAAGTGTGCCAAAAAACCCATTGAAAGTGTGCGAAAAAGTAAATCCCATTTAAAATACATTGTTACTTCACGCACACTTTAAACGCTTCACGTACTGCTATCTCTAGTGACAGTTTTCACCAACTAAAAACTTACGCATAATATGACATAGAGTAGATAAAATCATTTTAACATTTACAGCCCTTCAAATAACTAAGTTATGTTTTAATTTGTATGTAAATTTGTTTCTTTTTGTGAAATGGCGCTTGAAACCTTATGGTTCTCGGCCCTCAATTTTTGTTGATGATTGGACGGCCTCTTTTGGTCACATTGTCAGGAAGTATTGTGTGATATATCTTGTATTGTTTATATTTGATATAGGACTGATTTGTGAAACGCCTTTCAGAGACAAGACACAAATCAAACAAAACAATTTTCAATGTCAATGATAGCTTGGAGTTCTTGTTGATGATTAAGCAACCCGTTGTAATTCAATGCGACAAAATTCTATGATCATTCGCCATTTTTACCGTTCGTATCATCATCAGTCAGCAAATCACGACAACTGCTGGACATAGTCCTCCCTCAGTTCTTTCCAATATTCTCTACACTGAGCCGCTTGTAACCAGTTTCCCGCCACTCTTTTTATATCGTCTGTCCGTCTAGTCGGTGGTCGTACCGTAAAATGGGGTGAATAAAAACAGTGAGGTGAATAGTAACAAAACTTCCAAAATAGTTTTATGTCATATGTCAGGGGATAAAAGTAGTGGCAAAGGGGTAAATTCCTGGCTGCAAGTTGATAACACTCTAAACTTGAAGAGAAAAATAAGTTTATGTGGTTGGTAGCATTGAGAGTCAGATTTATTGCAAGAATAACACGTTTTGTTTTAAGCAGATATTTCGTCATCTTCTAAACTTTACATGTAAGTATTATATCCTATTATGTTAGGTCAAAATAACACACTTTTCTATTTTCAGAATGTTAGTTAAGATTGTGTCACATATTTAGGATGTGTTGTGTGAATAGAAACACAGTAGACAGCTATTTCTAGAAAATGTGGTATTGTGCTTCTTTGTCGCAATCAAGTACTAAAGATGTTACCATCTCTAGAGGACTCAGGAGTCAGGAGCCTTAACTCCAACAGTAACAGCTCCTGTCGCTGCTATTGACGACACTTTCAAGGAACTACTGAAAGCTCTCAGACAACCAGAAGCAACTGCACCTCGCAAAAAACGTGTGGAAGTTTCTGTGTAGCCTGGAAAAAGTGTTTCTGTGGCAGATTTTCCAATTCCAGAAGATCCAGTTCAGGTCGAACATACCGGTGGGCTGCGCAACTTAAGAGAATAGTACGGATGTGCATCAAACGAAATTTTCAGAGCAGCCGTCTCTAAAGTCCGAATTGCTATGATGATTGCAGACCTCCGTCGCGGAGATGGCACTTGAAGGAGAAGAATTAAATTTACTTGACTAGTAATCAGAGCCGTAACTACCATTGGGGCATCCGGGGCAGTGCCCCGGGTCCCCCGGCCAAGGGGGGCCCCGCAGGTGCCCCTTTTTTGACCGTGCGTAGAGTTTAACCAGGAAAATAAAAATATGTGTTTTAAAAACCGATCCCAACGAAATATTTTCAAATGACACAATTTTAAAAAGACCTTACAGGGGCACCGTAGAACTGAACATAAAGTTTTAATTTTTCACTGAAGAAATTAGTATTTCCGACTAAAATGCAGTTGGAACAGAACCCTAAGAAGTGGCCCCTGCTGAGGCCTGAGCTGAGCTGTGGCTCCCGAGACCTTAACATAAAAATTTAAATTAATGCTTAAGAAATTACTTATTTCGGCGTAATAAAACCTAAAAGCCATTGGAAGAGGGGCCCGGGCTAAGCTGGCCCCCGAGACCTTTCGTGAAGATATAAATTGTTAGTGAGGAAATTAGTTATTTTGGTGAAATAAAAACTAAAATGCAATTGTCTTAATTAATTTACCCTGACCACATCTTGGTACGTGAACGGAACCACATGGTACCACATATTGAAAAGAAAGGTAAGGGTAAGATGGAATGAGCACATTGGAATCAGCCTTACCAGTACCACAGCATAATAAATCTAACAGCAGTGACAAGAGTGTCACTGCTGAAGGTACGAGGGTCTTTGAGAGTGTCACTTCTGAAGGTACCGGATATCGTTTTCTAATATCCTCGTCAAATAGGATTCTGCTCTCATTAGAGCTGTATACAATTACTTCCCGACGGTCTCCTCCTTTTTGACATCTTCCTATATCCGGCAATTTTTCTTCCACTTTTTCCATATCAAATTTTACCGCATTCTTGAATTGTTCTTCCACCTTTTCAATTTTCTGTATCTCCTCAGCAATCTGATTTACCTCTTCCTGCATTTTCTCTAAATAAACCTTCATATTTTCATATTTTTCCATTCGGTTTCGAAGTTTCAAGAAATTTTCTTTTTATTGTTTCATTATGTTATCTCATTTTGTTTTACTATCTGTTCATTTTGTTGTTTTTCTTTTAAATTTTTTAAAGCGAATAAAAAATAAGGTGATTTCAAAATTTTTTTGTGTTGGTCAACTAAAATAGCAATGTGTAGGTTCAAGAAACTTTAGTCATAGAATCCATTAAAATGCGTTTTCAAGGGGTTAAATATCAAACATTTTTCCTCCGGACCCCGCCTTTCGCTCTGGGGGTTAAACCCCCGGACCACCTTTGCCCCGGGGCCCCTAACATCGTAGTTACGGCCCTGCTAGCAATGATTCATTTTGTCATTTGTAATTTGATATTTGGTCATTTATAATTTGAAATTTACATTATACATAATTTTTTTATCAAAACAAGTGTTGTTTCTTTTCACCCCATGACACTGCTGACTGTTTCTGTAAGCCCCATAGGTTCTGCAGTTGAAATATACTTGGAAAACAGTGTCTGTTTCTATTCATCCCACTCAATGGGGTGAACAGAAACAGCATGTTCTAATTTTTTAAATTTTTTCCTTGTATATACTTAAAAGAAAAAACAATGGTGTAGGTTTTTAGAAGACTGCAAGGCCCATAAACTAAGGTAGGTTTCAATTCCTTAGATCTCATAATACTTTACGATATTTATATTAAAATTTGAAAACTGTTTCTATTCACCCCATTTTAAGGTACTCGGCTTCTTTTATAGTTTCTGGGCCTCCATTCGTCTTGTCCACCGTTCATCTTGTGTTCCAGCTAAGTGCCCTGCCCAGTTCCACTTAAGCGTCGTAGCTCTTTCGATGACGTCTTGAACCCCTGATCTTTGTCTGATTTGTTGGTTTGCAGTGGCGGCTGGTCAGAAGAGGCAAGGGAGGCTTAGCCTCCCCATAAATTTTTTACACGTGCTACACTGTTTTGTTTACTTTGCTATTTTGCTTCTCGTTAGAGATATCGGAGAAAGTTATTTGAACAAGTTATTCCAAATAATATTGTAACTCCACATACCAAATTTCATCACAAAATTCGCACTTTTAGTTTTTTCATTATTTGTTGTCAGGATCCTAAAATCGCAGAGGAGGCTGCTGGCCGGAAAATCTCACTTGCTAATGCTCCGCGCAGCCCAGCAGCGTTTAAGCATGGTAGTTTAAGGAGACCCGGTCTCCTTAGAGCTGCATTAGGCCCGGCGCAAATTGAACCTAAGCGAGACACAACCTGCGTCGGCGGACTGCGTAGACCGTTCTGCGCATCATACTATCAGTTCATGCGTTCGCAGGTCTTGCTTGGGAAGGTTTGTCATCAGCGTACAGTTTTATTGGGCCTTGGGACGCGTGACTCACCGCCAGATGTTTATTTTTACGTGTTTTTGTTTGTGAGATGGAAGTATCTGAAATGAATACGGATGGTATTTACAAGTATTTTACAGCTAAGAAGACCGCTTTGCAATTAAATTCGGATAACTTTATTACCAGCGGACCAGATAAGCGGCGATATATTTTACTTAAACTATATATATATATATATATATATATATATATATATATATATATATATATATATATATATATATATGTTATATTTCTATTTGATATGAAAATTAAAATTTGATAATTATAAACAAAATTCAATTTAATATAAAATATTTTCAATTTTCTCAACCACGGGCATATAAATTTAGAACAACCTGTATACAACAAATTGTTATGTTTAATTTTAAGAAGTGATTAGAAGGAGCTTACGAAACTCGGGACAATGCGCCGAGAATAAACAAAGTGAATGGCGCGTACCATTATCGTTGTTCGCGGAAGGTTCGATCATTAGCCTATGCTAAATAAGACTCAGTTGAAATAGATAATAGGTCATTATCGTTGTTCGCGGAAGGTTCGATCATTAGCCTATGCTAAATAAGACTCATTTGAAGTAGATAATAGGTCATTAAATTTTGTAAATAGTAGAAAGTAATTAACTATTTTTTAACTATTTAACTAGTAGAAAGTATTTAACTATTTATTTCAAATCAAGAAAACAGAAATAATGGTAGACAAAATGAACAGGGATATCGAGAAAACCGAAACAGATCCGACAGACCAAGAGAAAATAGAAGAGAAGTAAATAATACCCAGACAGATGAATATGACGGAGAGAGACATTATGACGAAAATATAAACAACGATGAGCAACCGGCGTCTTTTCACGACGGCGCTCACTAAAAACCAAAAATCAAACAGGAATCTTTTGTCACCCCAAGGAGTTTATTAAATTGGCAGGAAACAACGAAAAGAAAAATGGAGTTAATTTAAAATTTGTGGATGGATTTATCAACGAGAAACCAATTAAAATTATGATAGACACTGGATCTGAAATAACATTGGTCAACAGAAAACTAATAGAAGAAGTTAACTTAACAAATTTAATTTACAAAATACCTAGGGTAACTTTAGTGGGCGCAAACAAACGGACATTGGCAACTATAAATGAAGGCATACGAGTAATGGTACGACTGGGTAAGAAGATGTATGCACTACAATGTGTAATAATGCCAAACATGTCACATGACATGATAGTAGGAGTTGACGAATTGGCAGAAAAACATGTAGTGATAGATTTTAAAAATAATACGATGAATCTAACAGAAGAAAAAGAAGAAGAACAGGACAAGGAACAGGAGAAACAAAATACGGACGAATCAGGTAAAGAACAAACAGTGGAAATGAATTTGGCAACGAAGCAAGGACAAAGAAGAAAAGGGAGAAAAAGTCAGAAAAAGACAAAAGAAAATGAAACCTGTGGCTCCTCAAAAGAAGAGTTAAGCCCAGAAGAAGAAAAATTGAGAGTATCAAAAGCAAAAGAAAACTGGGATTCCTCAAAAGAAGAGATGAGCTCAGGAGAAGAAGAAATAAAGCTAACAAATGAAAGCGAAAAAGATATGATCGAAACAGTGGCATTTGAAGAGGAGGCATATGAAAACGAGGATGCAGAATACACGGTAAAAGTATGTGAAAAATCTGAGGAAAAAGACAGAAGATTGATATGGGAAAAAGGGAAAGACAACATAATAGCCGACACTCTAACACAGGATGAGGACACTGAAAATAAGGAAACAATTACTCTACAGGTGGGACTAATTAGAGTAATACAAGAAGAAAAGGTATAAGACGTAGATTAAAGTAAGGAAATATACAGGGCGTTGGTTTTGCCTCGAGAAAATTTATTTAAAAATGCAGATAAATTTTATCGAATACAAGGCGGGGATTTGTTATATTTCTATTTGATATGAAAATTAAAATTTGATAATTATAAACAAAATTCAATTTAATATAAAATATTTTCAATTTTCTCAACCACGGGCATATAAATTTAGAACAACCTGTATACAACAAATTGTTATGTTTAATTTTAAGAAGTGATTAGAAGGAGCTTACGAAACTCGGGACAATGCGCCGAGAATAAACAAAGTGAATGGCGCGTACCATTATCGTTGTTCGCGGAAGGTTCGATCATTAGCCTATGCTAAATAAGACTCAGTTGAAATAGATAATAGGTCATTATCGTTGTTCGCGGAAGGTTCGATCATTAGCCTATGCTAAATAAGACTCATTTGAAGTAGATAATAGGTCATTAAATTTTGTAAATAGTAGAAAGTAATTTTAGAATGGGAATTAACTATTTTTTTTGGAAATCCATTAAGCATATTTAGAAAGATTAAAAATGGGTTTTGAGGAATACTGCGAATGAGAGTTGGTGGTGGAAGGTTGATTTGTGAATCTGGAAGGTGTAACGGTCACGTTACAAAATTAGCTCTTTAATTATTATTATAATTATTTTCCCTCGGTCTCCATTTAAATTCTCTAATTTCTCGTATAGGACTACTGGGGTGACGTCATACCTCGGTGATGGAACGTACTCTACCTATCGAGAATTATTTCCTGTTCTGAGAGAATTTGACGTTCACCTTGGCGGAGAAACGTCTCTCGTTAGTCGTTCGTCACTTGGTTTGTGGCTGCTAATTAAGTGGGTTGGTTTGGTACTTGGTACTGGTACCATGAAATGGCGAATGAGTTCCATACACCTTATTTTATAACATCAATCCAGTTTTTAAAGTAAAAAGTTACCATCAAGGGTTGTCTGGAGTTAGGGAGACATAATCATTCGGTGAGATTTATTTTTTTTGTAATAATTTTTAATTAGCCATTGTCATGTGTTTTTTGTTGTGGAATATTTAAAATATTAGTCCCATTGTTAAACTTTCTTAGTCAATCTATTAAGGGAAGGGTGTAGATGATTTCGATCTTTATATTATCTTTATATCGATCTTTATATTAATGGGGTTTTTGGTTTTACATAACCAAACATTTTTGAAGTCCTCAAATTAATATTGGAAATAATTACCATTTCTCTGTAGGTTTTAAATTTATTGAACATCCAATATTTTATAAATTCAATATATTTTTACAGATATTTCCTCAAATAAATCATTTCAGTGTCATTTATTCATGTCTTCACACTTAAAATAGTTCAAGGTTACCTGAGATTGGTTTTTTGTTCCATTTTTAATGGCCGGTTTTTCTATACTATTGCTTCTAAAAAGTATTTCTTCTTCCCTTTACTTTTTGCTCATGTTTAAAATGGGATATAAAACTGGGAATGTTTTTAGCCATTTGGAAGAAACCCTAACATGAAACCGTAGCCCTTTGACCACCCAGGGAAACCACTGCAGCCACGGCCAAGTCACCATTGGGAGTATGTCGATTTGGGAGCAAGCTATGGGAGCGTTCCAGCTCAATTTTCGTCTTGGCACCTGGGCCTACAGGAGTCATGGGGGCGCACCATCCTGGTGCATCATTTTCTAGGATGTAACCGCAACCTCGTTTGGGAACATTTAGTGAGGTGTTTTAGTAACTATTGGTTTTTTTTATATTTCAGACTATCTGTTAAATACACTATGTTTTTTTTCCAGATTTAGGTTACCTCTGGTTTTTTTTTTTGACATATTTGTATATTAGATTATTTGGTTCCCAAACTTTGTATCTACGGTAACTTCTTGTGCACAGGAATAAGCCTAGAGAAAATTAGGTTTTTAATACTTTATTATTGCTTTGATATTGGTTTATGTAATTCGGGTAAATTTAATTTTTAATATTACTAGCTTGTTTCCCAAATATTTTACTGTTATTCGCTTTATTCCATTTGTTCGGTTAATTTAGGTCATCGTCGGTATTTATCTCAACTTCATTTCTACTTTAGTCAATTGTATATTTAACTTTATTTATTCATTATTGTATTTTCCCTTAGTGAGGCTTGGGCCTATTTATTTGTAGTATTTTCATCTTTGTCAGTTTCCTTTAGTTGTACGTAGCAGGCGTACTATAACCATTTGGTAGAAGACTTATGTAATTTTGTACCCTATATGTTAGTGAGAGGTACTTATACCTGTAATTTTGTAACAGATAACATTATTGTTGTTATCTTAGAGATAACTTTTTGTATAACTTATGTCATTTTAGAGTCACATGATATACACTTTGTGTAACTCAGAGATTGTCAAAAATCTAGTAGTTATTTTTAATAAATATGTATTTATTTTGTATATTAATTATTTTATTATTCCTTTATGTTCATTATTACAGGTTTAATATATTTAATATTTGAAAGCAGTGTAAGATACCTGGGAAAATGATCGAAGATCATTTTCATGGCGCCCATGATTAGTTAGTTTTATTTATTTTGTTCGTTTTTAGTCATTATTCATCTCCATTCATTTTCAGTACATTATTCTTATTTTATTATTTCATCTTTTAGTCATCATTACTATCTATATAGAGCTACTGTTCTTCGACAGGCATGCAAACGAGCCGTATCCATCCTTGAGTGTCAAGTGGTTTTCTTGCATCTCTTGCTAGCCAACTCTATTCAGTTTGCCTCTGTCTCTTCCCACTTCTACTTCTATCCCTTCTAATTCCCCTTTCTTCAGTACTACTGCACTTTAGTAGTATTTTTCCTATTGCGGCTTCTCAACGTAGAAGCCACTTCACCCTTTCTTTACACACACCCCACTCTCTCTTCATTTTTTCCTTACTTCTAGTCTTTATTTTTTTTTCCTTACTTCTGTTGGAGTACCTATATCTTTCTTTTTACTTTCACTCCAACAGAAGTTTTCTTCTTTTTGTTACAAAGGGATATTTAGAAAGTAGGAATGAATGAAAAAGATAGATCAGAATGTTTTGAGCTGTCGAGAAGTGAAGTCCAGTAGTAGACGGTAGTGTACGGAGAGTGAGAAAGCCGGTGTAGTTCCGTGAGTGTGGAGTATCTATCGTGGAATGAGAGGTAGGCCAGGTTGAGAGTAAAAGAACCTCCTTGAGCCAAGAGTGTCCCGGTAGCTGATTGCAGTTTCGAAAAAGGTAGAATACAGCATCACGACAGAAGCAGGAACGAGAGCTATACGAGCTAGTTTTCAAAGGAGAACATTACTGAAAGCCAGGACGAGGTTTTGATCGCAGCCAAGGATAGCAGGAAACGGGTCTTGTGTGAAGACATTCTCAGTTCACCAGAAAAAGGTCAGTCTCATTTGTTTGGACATGAATGTATGGGTTTTTCGTATTAAATACCACATTTAAAATTGAAGAACATAATCAATAATATCAGAAAAGCTTCATCAAACTTAAATAGAATTGTTGCTAATAAACCATGATAGTTAAATGTTAATAAAAACTTTCAATTGGAAACCAAAAGGAAATAAGATTCCCATGTGTAAATGTTATGTTTAAGAATAATAAGATATAGCAAATATTAAGCAGTGATTGCCATTTAAATAAAATAAACAATATTTTGATTATAATTGTAACCCATATGTGTGTATTATTTTACTCTTTTCTTTCCTATCCCGATTAGGAACCATTAAGAAATACTTAAAAGCCACGAGAGTAAGTAATTAATTTTATAATTCGCCCTGAGATTGAAAACATATTGATATGTGATCTGGTAAATTAATTAGATTATGATTAATGCATTGATTAAATTAAATGACATATAAGAATATTATCTCATATCAATAATCAAGATCACATCAATATATAAAGGGTTGTCTACAGCTAATGCCGTTTCCCTTCCGTCAGCCAGGACTTCCATTTTTTTCGATCTTCCCAGTCTCCGTCTTCCAATCCTTTCTTAGACATGGCTTCGTCGACTTCATTTTTCCAAGATCTTCTAGGTCGTCCTCTTCTTCTCGTTCCTCTTGGGCTCCATTCTGCAACCTTGTTTATCCAAGTGTTTTCTGCTCTGCGTACGTGGCCGTACCATTTCAGTCTTCTCTCGTCTATATATTGCAGGGCATCTTTTTCCACTTGCATTCTTCTCCTTATCTCCTCATTTGTTATTCTGTCTCTTCTGGTGAGACCACAGCATCTTCTCCAGTATTCCATTTCGGTTGCCAGAATGCTTTTTTGAGTTTTTTTGTTTATGACCCAAATTTCTGCGGCATATGTCATGATGCTTCTTACTATTGTTTGGTATATCATTCTTTTTGTTTTTCCCTTGATGTTTTTATTCCAGATTACACTTAAACTATCACAGACTTAAACTATCTTTATGAATAACATGTTATTGCTCTGTTGTATCAATCAGCACTTTTTCTTCTTTAAGTACCGTGCCCAAATCTTTAGGCGTGGGTAGCTTCCATAACAATTTGCCGATGTCGTTCTCGATCTTGTGCGGCATGTAACAATTGATCTGCTGATAAGCCAGTCCGTTGACGAAGGTTTCGGAGCCATGAATATTTCTTTCGACCACCTGCTCTTTTTCCGTCGATCTTTCCATTGAGTATTAACTGCAGCATCCTGTATCTGCTACCTCTCATTATATGCCCCAGATATTCAAGTTTTCTCTTTTTTATCATCTTCATTAAGTCACCTTCGCCTTGACCTACTCTGTTTAAGACTTCTCTGTTAGAAATGCGTTGAACCCAAGATATTCTGAGCATTCTATGATATGACCACATCTCAAAGGCTTCTAATTTGTTCATCATGTTAACCTTCATGATCCAGGTTTCACATCCATATAGTAATACAGGATACATATAACATTTTAGGAACTTGATTCTTAGTTTTAAGTTCAGCTGAGAGTTGCTCAGAATAGATCTAAGTTTCATAAATGCTCCTCTTGCAATTTCTATACGAGTTTTAATTTGTTCATCCGGATTTAGTGTCTCGTTTATCCAACATCCTAGGTATTTATCCAATCAGCACTGCTCAACAAGTTTTCGTTTATTCGTTTTAATATTTTATTGCAATAGTAGGGAATATAATATATCTGATTAAAATAGTGAATTTATTACATGTTAAATAATTATTTTTAATTTCTTGTGACGTATCTAATAATGTAGGTTTAGCCAATAAATCAAAGTTATGCGTGTACAAGAGCATAATAATATTATTTGAAAAATAAGGAGTACATACCGTAATGTGCCATAATAACTATAATCTCCTTTATACATGTAAAAATATTGTTTAATATGTATTTCTTAAATCCACACAATCATTGGAAAATGATTCATGGTAGGTATTTAAAAATATCTGTTAATGACACTGTTATCGACAAAGTGATAAATCTCAAACTTGTCATCTTATTAGACTTTTGTTGATCGTTAAAAATTAAATGATGGTT
Source organism: Diabrotica virgifera virgifera (assembly GCF_917563875.1). Classification (NCBI taxonomy): domain Eukaryota; kingdom Metazoa; phylum Arthropoda; class Insecta; order Coleoptera; family Chrysomelidae; genus Diabrotica; species Diabrotica virgifera. The sequence goes on along the minus strand of NC_065449.1, from coordinate 88,959,506 downwards.
GTGAATTGTATTTTTTGTGTTATTTAATATTTTAGCAAAATACATAATCAGCAAAAATCTTATTTAAAACATGTGAATTGGGATACACAGCATCTCAATAAACATCATATTACAAATAAACCTTTTAATAATTAAATGCCCGTGGTAATGTTTGTTTAATAAATACGAGTAACCTAGTTTTGCATGCTAGTATTTGATACAAGGTCGAGTTGCAATAATATTCAGTGGGTGTTTATTAACAGTCAGCACTTTAAATCACGGTCACCTCGGCTTACCAAAACAGTAAATAAACAATAACCGACTTTAATTATATTTTTACGAGAACAGATAAATCAATTAGCAGTTGAGATTCGACGGGGTAACATCGATTTCAAGTAAATAATATACCACCAGTTATTTTCTGTGATATATTTAACGTGTAAATAAATGTCTTAACAACGAACTATATTTACTACATCAACCCTCATAGTCGGGGTAACCACCCCTCAGTATCCAGGGTGGCTCAGAAGGCGGGAGCCACCATATGGCGATCCAAGACCAGGCGAGAACGTAAGGAACAAGCAGTCTAGAACTAGAAATGGAGAAACACGTCAATGTTCTGGCACCTCGACCACCCTAGAACAGTGTGGTATATAGGAAAACGATGGAGACGTCAGGCCCGAGACGGAGCTGAGGTATGGAAAATGGAATGATATGGAAAATGGAACTTGGTATGGAGATGGAACATCGTGGGACAATGGACAATGCCATGGAACGTGCAGCGAGGACTTTTTGGTGATACGAACACAGTGTAAAAGTGGTGAGTCCATATTATCTATTTTTATGGTATTTCCTGATTCGTATAATATAAAATATAAAGTATAAAGTAATATTAACCTAATTATCATTTAAGACGCACATTACCTTTTAGGTTTTACCTATTTTTACTTAATTATTCTATTTTAATTTCCTTATGATACCAATATTTATCAAAATATACAGAATTTTTTTTTAACCCTGATATTAGTTATTATAGGACGTAATGATACATTTTATTTGATACTGATTTTTATATGATTTTTTTTATATATTTACCAACATATTTTATCTTTGCTGATTCTTATCCATTTATTATTTGAATACTGATTTTTATTACATTTGTATTGGCTAAGCAGTAGACCCCTTTTTAATGGTGATTTATATTGAGTGATATACTGATTTTTATGGCAATTTACTATATTTTTACTATTTTTGACATAATATTTTTCATATATATTTACTATACCTCGTAAGACTGTCAAATTTATGCGTTCGTTACGGGTACAGGAATAAGAAAATTATGAATAAATGAGTAGCAACAAAGTTACTTGGGAAGATTTCATCAAAATAGTTGAGGAGATTACGCAAGAAGTAACAAGACAAAGTAGAAGGGTCTTGAAGAAGAAAGTACCTAAATCTAAGGATATACAAGAAGAAGTAACGACACAGCTAATTAAATTGTATAACAAATTCACACATTTAACGAAGAAAAATTGGGAAGCGCTATCGGACAAACAAAGAGAAGCGTGCAACAAATATTTCGGAAAAATAAGAGACAAAGTTATACGCTCATTTCAAGCTGTAAACTTAAGGACAGTAGTTCCAAGTTCAATACATCAACTAATCGACAAGGAAATAGAGGAAGAACAAAGCGACGAAGAAGTAGAAGAGGAAAAAAGTGACGAGGAGATAGAGGAAAAAATTGACGAGGAAATAAAAGAGGGAAAAAGCGACATAAAACAAGAGATAAAAATATTAAACATGGCTCTGACAATCAACGAATTTTTGAATATTGCAAGCAAGGTATTGCCCAACGAGTTTGATGGAAGCGCAGGGAAATTACAACCATTTTTAGACGCATTAGAGTTACTTGGAAAAATAGCAGAAGGACATGAAGAAACAGCAATAACATTAATAAAAACAAGATTGACTAATAAGGCTAGAAATCTGATAACTACAGAGGATACGATCCCACTTATAGCAGCGGCACTGAAGAAAGAATTAAGAGGTGACAATCCGAAAACGATAATAGACAAGTTAACAAAGAAAAGGCAAGGAAACAAAGATGCAGCAGTGTACGCATCCGAAGTAGAGGAATTAGCGGAACAGTTGAAAGTAGCATACATAGCGGAAGGAATGCCATTGGAGCTAGCGAAAAAATACACAACGGAAACAGTTGTAGCAACAATGAAGCGAAACGTTAATACGGATAGAGCAAAGTTAATACTGGAGGCAGGTAATTTCACAACACCGCAGGAAGTAGTATCTAAATTTTTATCGATTGATACGACAGAGGAGAACACACAGGGAAGAGTGTTCAATTATAGGACGAATTATGAAAATAGGAGAGGACAACAGCAATACCGAAGGGGATACCACAACAAATACGACAGAGGAAGAAGAAATAACTTCGGACAACGGAACGAAGGAGAAGAAACAGGAAACCAACGGAATTATTCCAACAGAGGATATAGACAATTCAACAACCAAACGTACAGAGGAAACCAGAGAGGAGGACGAAACAGAAACGTAAGGCTACTTGAGTTAGAAGACAGCCAAGAGGAAACAGAAAACCAGCAGTTGGGGTTTTGAATGAACGAAACAAGGAAAGTACACAGTCAGAAGTGGAATATAATATTTACAACTTCGACTTAAACCTAACGAATTTTGTACGAATGAAAACAGGAATCCTAGAAAACACAAATACCTTTATCATAGACACAGGAGCTGATATTTCAATACTGAAGTGTTCACAAGATTTTATGAAGGAACATGTGAAACCAAACACAAAAGCGAAAATAAAAGGAGTAACTAAAGGAGAATTACAAACAATGGGAGAAGTTGAAACAACACTAGAAGTAAAAGGATCTCGATTTGAGCATATCTTTCAATTAGTGGAACCTAGCTTTCCTATTCCAACCGACGGAATCATTGGGAGAGACTTCATTTCAAATTTTCAATGCATACTAGACTATGCTAACCTTAAAATGCACATTAAAGAGGACAACGATTGTTACATTAGTACAAACATTTTGGATAATATAGATAATGACACGATAATAATACCGCCTAGATGTGAAATTTACAGAATCGTAAAAATTTTTCAAACGCTGAAGAACGACAGGATAGTGGAACAACAAGAAATACAACCAGGAATATTCATAGCGAGAGCAATTATTTCAAGTAATAATCCGTACATCAAAATTTTGAACACAACCTACGAAACAGTAAAAGTAGAGACAAACGAAATCAAAACATAAGACATTAAATTATTCAACATATATAGACTGATCAACGACAGCAAGGATAGGAAAAAGGAATTACGGGAATCATTGAAGTTAGACATTCCAGAATACATACGCGATAAGTTAGTATCTTTATGTGAAGATTATTCAGATATATTCGCCCTAAGGCACGACATGCTAACATGTAACAACTTCTACGAGCAGAAACTGAGAGTTAAAGACCAAACTCCGGTGTACATTAAAAACTATAGGACACCTCATGCACAAACAGAGGAATTAAACCGGCAAGTGCAAAAACTGAGAGACCAAGGAATAATAGAACCGTCTACATCAGAATACAACAGCCCAGTAGTACTGGTACCGAAAAAGACGATAGATGGAAATAAAGCATGGAGATTATGCATAGATTTTAGACAACTGAACAAGAAAATAGTCACAGACAAATTTCCTTTACCAAGGATAGACTCGATACTAGATCAACTAGGAAGAGCAAAATGGTTTTCAGTTATAGACTTAATGTCAGGTTTTCACCAGATACCATTAGAAAAATCATCGAGAAAATACACATCGTTTAGCACAGAAAATGGAGCATTTCAATTTACCAGATTACCTTTTGGACTAAATGTAAGCCCAAATAGCTTTTCAAGGATGATGTCAATAGCATTTTCGGGATTAACACCAGACAAAGCATTTCTTTACATGGACGATATAGTAGTGATAGGAATATCCGAAAAACATCACCTAGACAACCTGAAAAAGACATTTGAGACATGTCGAAAATTCAATTTGAAACTTAACCCAGGAAAATGTCAATTTTTTAGAAGAGAAGTAACATATTTAGGACATGATCTTTCTCAGGAAGGAGTATCACCAGACAAAGCAAAATATGCAACGATTGAACAATACCCGACACCTAAGACAGCGGAAGAAACAAAAAGATTCGTAGCATTTTGTAACTATTATAGACGTTTTATTCAAAATTTTGCTGAAATATGCAGACCACTCAACAGATTATCAAGAAAAGGAGTAGAATTTTTTTGGTCAGAAGAATGTGAAAAAGCATTCAATAAGCTTAAATCATTTCTGATGAAGCCACCGATCCTAAAATATCCAGATTTCAATAAACAATTCATCCTAACAACAGACGCATCCAACGAGAGTTGTTCAGCAATTTTAAGTCAAGATTATAACGGAATAGACCTACCTATAGCATACGCATCAAGAAGTTTTAATAAAGGAGAATGTAATAAACCTATAATCGTTAAGGAATTACTAGCGATTCATTGGGGAATTAATCATTTCAAATGTTATTTATATGGAGCACCAACATTTTTAGTAAAAACGGATCATAAACCACTAACACATTTATTTGCAATGAAAGAACCAACTTCGAAACTTACAAGAATCAGATTAGATTTAGAGGAATACGATTTCGAAATAGAATACATAACAGGGAAAAATAACTATGCAGATAGTCTTTCAAGAATAACATTACATCAACTAAAGAACCTATACATAGACAATACCCATATATTAGCTATAACACGAGCTCAAGCAAGAGAAAATAAGAAGGAAGCAAGGCAAACGAAGGCAGAAAGCGAACTCGCACTACAGCCAGAAGCCCACAAACAGACAGTAAGAAAGGTACTAAATAATTTAGAGGCGCATAGACTACCAATTTTGTCTTTTGGAGCAGAACTAATCTCACCAAGGCTGAGCATTAGGGTCAAAAACAAAATAAAGTGCAGCAAGAGCATAGCCACAGGATTCAATCATTTCGATTTAAACCAAATGTTGGCACAGCTTGATAAGCTGGCGGTAGAGAATGCAGTACGTAAAGTAAAAATATACGTAAACGATATTATTTTTAAAGTGTGCACAATTGAGGAATTTATTAAACAAGGAAACAAAATATTAAAGAATGTTGAAATATACATATGTGAAGTACCAGAAACAATAGAAGAAGACAAAGAAAAACACAGGCTAATAGAAGAATATCACAATCATCCGATGTTTGGAGGACACGTAGGAAATAACAGACTCATAAAGAAGCTAAAAGCAAGATTTAGATGGAAAAATTTGGAAAAAGACGTAAGAAAATACGTTAAACAATGTCATAAATGTCAAATTAATAAACCGAAAAAAACACATGTCGAAGAATTCGTGATATCGGACACTTCTTCCAAACCATGGGACATAGTATATATAGATACGATAGGTCCATTCACTAAAAGTAACGAAGGTAATAGATACTGTATAACAATGTTATGTGAACTTACTAAATACGCGGTCAGCATACCCGTGTGCAATAAAGAAGCAGATACAATAGCCCGAGGAATTTTTGATCATTTCATACCAACATACGGACTCATGAAGCAAATAAGAACAGACCAAGGCACAGAATATAAAAATGAAGTAATGCAGGAATTAACAAAGCTATTAAAAATAGAGCACAACTTCTCAACGGCATACCATCCACAGTCCATTGGAAGTTGCGAAAAACTACACAGAACATTAAACGAGTACGTAAGAGCATTCATAGATGAAGACAGAGAAAATTGGGATGTGTGTTGCAGGATGTTCACATACTGCTACAATACAACCCCTAACGCGTACCATGGTTACACACCGTTTGAACTATTATATGGCAGGAAGGTTAACCTACCAGAAGACCTTACACAGGAGGTTCAACCATGTTACAATATAGATGCTTACTACAATGAGTTACGTTACAAACTACAAAGCGCACACGAGAGAGCTAGAACCTTCTTACTAAAGCACAAAAAAGAGCGACAAGAAAAGAATAAGCTCAAAGCAACACCACAACAATTTAAAATAGGAGACCTAGTCCTGGTAAAAAGGGAAGAGAATGGTAAGTTTGATAGTCTTTATGTAGGCCCTTTCACAATAACAGAGGTAAATAATGTTAATTGTAAGATCAGATCGGAAAACAATAAAATCAAGGAAATACATAAGAATAGACTATATGCTTACAATCCGAGAACACCGTGAGTGACAAGTGAAACGGGAACAGTCTAGATAACGAACATTTTCACTTTTATTTTTTGTATCTAATTAGTATTTATAGGAAAAATGTATATGTTACAGTTCAAGTTGATTATCCAGTTGGAGTTGACTCCAACTAGTTGGAGTCAACTCTAACGGCTGATTTCAGTAAAAGTTGATTATAAATATAAAATGAAGATTTATATTCAACATTTACTAGTAAAAGTAGACTCCAACTAGGAAAAGTATACTCTTCCCAATGCCATTTAGTAAAAGTTGATTCTGATTCACACAAACAGCCGATTCTAGAAATTAAATGTTACTGAATATATTCAAATTAGTCTAAGCTGTATCGTCGCCATCGTTAGGTAAATTACTCCGATTCGAATTTTCCGCACAAACTTACTCAAAAAGAGGTCCTTATAACAAATCTACTGGGTGCCAGGCAGTACCTTGATCGATAAATTGTTTAAACAATTTTTTTAGACAAATTCACAAAAATAATTTTTTCACTTTTTTAGAACAATTTTTTTTTTAGATCATTTGGGTTATTCTGAGCAAGAAAAGGTATTTTGTGATTTTTCTCTAAAATTGATTGTTGTCGAGTTATACGCGATTTAAAATTTGAAAAATGCGAAAATAGCTATTTTCATGCCTTAATAACTCGGTTAAAATCCATTATTATGAAAGTCAGAAAGTGACCAAATCAAAGTTTATAGCCCCCTCTACAAGATCCAGCAGAAATTTTTGTCACTATTTTATTACTAAGCTTTATCTTTAATTATTAACAATGAGCGCTAAGTGCGTATTAGGCGGCCGTCAATGGTGAGTGCTAAAGAGATGCACCATTCCAGCCGTCCAATGGTGAATCTCACTCGCACTCACATTGACGGCCGCCTCAATACACGGTTAGCGCTCATTGTTGATAATTAAAAATAATATCTTATTAATGAAATAATGACAAAATTTCTTCAGGATCTTATAGAGGTAGCTTTAATCTTTGATTTTTTTTTAGTTTCTGATTTTCATAATATATAGTATCGTATGGCATTTTTGCCTTTCGGACAGTTCCGGCGCCAATTACATCTTTAACCCTGTTTCAAGTAACTAGTGTCGATGTACACTAGCCCAGGGGGACCGACGGCTTAACGTGCTCTCCGAGGCACGGTGAGACGGCTCGTGTCATTATTGGAAATGAAAATGGTTTGACTTTAGCAAAGCTCGAACCCACGTGCACTGGCGTATGAGGCCAGCGATTATGCCGTTACTCCACGGCCGCTCGCTCGACTTTCACAATAATTATCTTTAACCGAGTTATCAAACCTTGAAAATGGTTATTTTGGCGTTTTTCAAATTTTAAGTCGCTAATAACTCGACAACAGTCAATTTTAGAGAAAAAAATGCCCAACGGATCTAAAAAAAAATTTTACGAAGTGAAAAAATTACACACACCGGTAAAATTAGCCGAACACTTTAAAAATGGGCCATGTTTGATGTCTCGAATTTCCTAAACCTGTTGTCCGATTTGAGTGATTCTTTTAGTAAGTTATAGCCTTATTAGTTAAGAATATCGGTGTAATAATATTGTTGCTAGACAGGTACATGTAATTTTATACCGGGTGTTACAATCATACTGTGTTTTTTTCTTAAAGTTCGGAACACAATGTGGAATATTCTAGTATATATAATATTTTAAAATAAATTAAAAGTCGATTGTAGACTGAGGCTTTCTTAACATTTTCTTTTTTGATTCATTTGCTTATGTTGGAATATAAAAAAGTTATGTGCTTTAACAACTAGCCATGTTTTTTATCAATAAATCCTCATAGTAGGGGAGGAAAGTATGCTAAATTTGCAGTTTGTAAAGATGTCTCCTATTTTAAGATTTTAAAGTAACCCCCAGCCCACCTCCGTCGGGGTCGTGTTTGGTGCCATTCGGTAGATTTTTGAAAAATATTGAATAGGTGTATTTTGCAGTTTTACGATCTGATGTTCATTTCGCGAAATATCGCAGGGTTCGTATTTAAAATTTTTAATTTACCCCCTCCCCTCTCCGTGGGTTGTCACGAACCTCTACAGAGGTGGGGTGGGGGATTTAATTTAAAATCCTAAATAGGAGCCCCCAATTTTTATTGCAGATTTGGATTCTTTACGTAAAAATAAGCAACTTTTTTCGACACATTTTTTCTAATTATGGATAGATAGCGCTATAATCGGAGAAAAATGATTGTTTCAAATGGAAAATTAAATTAAAAAATGAAAAGTCCCCCGCTTTATGGAAAATTTAACTTAACCTTTTTCTGATTTTAGCACATACTCTTCACAATCCAATAGGTTCCCATAAAGCTCGAGTAACTGCAAATTTAGTATAGTTTCCTCCCCTACTATGAGGATTTATTGATGAAAAACATGGATAGTTGTTAACGCACATAACTTTTTTATTATCTCACATAAGTAAATGAATCAAAAAGAAAAATGTTAAGAATGCCTAAATCTACAATCGAGTATTAATTTTAATATTTTACATGTGCTAGAATATTCCACAGGGTGTTCCAAACTTTAAGAAAAAAACACAGCATGATTTGTACACCCGGTATAAAATGATATTTACCTGTCTAGCAACAATATTATTACAACGATATTCTTAAATAATAAGGCTATAACCTACTAAAAGAATCACTCAAATCGGATCAGTGATTTAGGAACCTCGAGACATCGAACATGTCCCATTTTTAAGGTGTTCGGCTAATTTTGCCGGTGTGTGTATTTTTGCGAATTTGTTTAAAATCATTGTTTATCGCCAAACGTCACTAAAATCATTCATTATTGTACTCATTTGCCCTCATTTTCGGCAGTAAAGTAGCACTTTGTTGTATTGAAAGAAGAATGCTACTTTACCTGCCGCGATAATTAATCAAATTAACCGAGATTGAATGTAAGTGGTCAATGGCAGCAATCGATTATTTATTTAAGTGAAATTAAAATTTATTTACTTTAATTATTAAAAATATTGTACAAAATTTATCTTATTATTAATAAAATTTATGTCAAAAAGTAAAATTCTGTAGTGTTTCGCAATTATATTCATACAAAATAAATCAAAACTTTACAGATTTAGTAATTAGGTAGGTATACAATATTGATAACTATCGATTAAACATCCACACCGGCCATCATGCAAAAGTCATCTGTCATTACTGTCATACGAATTTTTTATTTCGTCTAAAATTAAAAAAATTTCCTCAAAGTTGTAAGTAAGTGTTAATGTTTTTTATGATTGACGATACAATTTTGTACGCACCACCTCAATACTCTTTATCGAACGCGTCTGTTCCTCTGCTCGTAATATCAGACTCGTTCGATAGAGTCCCTTTACTGACTGACTTTACTGAAATTGGTTAAACAATTTTTCGACGGCGGTACCGCGTGACACCCTGTGTAAGTTTGTGCAAAAAATCGAATCAGAATAATTTACCTAACGGGGGCGACGCTACAGACTATACTAATTAGTAGTTGAAACGGTCAAAACAAAGAAACGCACACTCATCAAAAATGCACTTGAGATTCTCGTATAATCAACATTTACTGAATCGATCCAGGAAGAGTCAACTCCAACTAGTAAAAGTTGATTTAAATTTTTAAAATCAACTTTTACTGCTCGTTTCAGTTGGAGTTGACTCCAACTAGTTGGAGTCAACTCTAACTGAGAATCAACTTGAACTGTAACATATATATTGTACTTCGTAAAACGCAGCAAGTAATTAGTGGTACTATTAGAAAAATTTTCTTCCTTTTCCGTAGTCAGAAAATTTTCGGGGGAAGGGGAAGATGAATTGGGATACACAGCATCTCAATAAACATCATATTACAAATAAACCTTTTAATAATTAAATGCCCGTGGTAATGTTTGTTTAATAAATACGAGTAACCTAGTTTTGCATGCTAGTATTTAATACAAGGTCGAGTTGCAATAATATTCAGTGGGTGTTTATTAACAGTCAGCACTTTAAATCACGGTCACCTCGGCTTACCAAAACAGTAAATAAACAATAACCGACTTTAATTATATTTTTACGAGAACAGATAAATCAATTAGCAGTTGAGATTCGACGGGGTAACATCGATTTCAAGTAAATAATATACCACCAGTTATTTTCTGTGATATATTTAACGTGTAAATAAATGTCTTAACAACGAACTATATTTACTACATCAACCCTCATAGTCGGGGTAACCACCCCTCAGTATCCAGGGTGGCTCAGAAGGCGGGAGCCACCATACATGCCAACCATTTTTGCAGTCACAATCAATGCAGTGTTTAACTTATGCTTATTATTATAAAGGTATGTAGAAATAAAATACTCAGTGTAAGATGTCTTTTTATGCACCCGCTGATGATCAAATTCGATGTTTTCGAAAGTCATACCGCTACGACTACTAGGAACCTGTAAGACATTTTTAAAACGTTACTAGTTACAAGTACGGAAATACCGATTTTAAGTTGCCTACTCAATTCAGTACAAGGATCTGATACATCAGTATTTTGTAATCAGTATTTGTACTCAGTACCACTTAGAACCGGTATCAAAAGTAACCGTTACATGTCCGCACTGATTTTACCCGTCTCTATTCGCCACGTCGATGGTCAACGGTTGGGTTGGCTTGTGTTCAATATGCGGTGCGCTAGAAAAATAAATGCACGGGTCAACCGTCACGCCAGCGCAGGTTGTGTCTCGCTTAGGTTTAATTTGCGCCGGGCCTTATCGCTTAACGCACACGCTGCTGGAGATTGGGCAAGGGCGGCTAATCGGCCAGCAGCCTCCTCTGCGATTTTAGGATCCTGACTATAAATAATGAAAAAACTAAAAGTGCGAATTTTGTGACGAAATTTGGTATGTGGGATAAGAATAATATTTGGAACAACTTGTTCAAATAACTTTTTCGGATATCTGTAATGCAAAGCAAAATATCGGTAATTTATCGTGTTTTTGGATTCGCAGTAGGCCGCTTTTAGAATTAAAAAAATTCAGTTGACCATCTTAAAAAATTTGAACTTTCAACCTGAATGGACTGCAAAACTTCAAATCTGTATTTATTTTGATAGGCATATCTACTTACAGAGATAGAATTGTTAACAAATAAACGACAGAGACTTTGGTAATACACTTTTACTTACAATAATCAGACTAACTATTTTTAAAATGATATGATACTATGGAATTGTGAATTATGGTGATATTATAAAATGTAAATAAAAAATGGTCAAAAAAATGGAGCCTTAAATTAGATTTTTTTGGCGGATTTTTTGCTAGTGCAAATTTGTCTAGATATTTTACAGTTAGGTATAGCCTCCCCTATTGTAAAAATCACGAGCAGCCACTGTTGGTTTGATATGTGATCTCGAAGGCTCACGTTCAGCATTGCACGTTCCATGGCTCGTTGAGTTTATTCGCGGATTTTTGCGTCAGTGTTAAAGTCCCTTCTCCATAAGTTTGTACAGACAAAACACATTGGTTATACATAAACCTTTCGTTTGAAACACATGGAAATTGAAGTTTTTGAGTATGTCTTAGCTTGCCAAATGTTGCTCATGTTAGGCCTATTAATTTGTCTGTGAATTTCATGTGTTTGATTGTCTCCGCTTATTTTGATCTCATGTCCCAGATATTTGTAAGTGTCTGTTGGTTTTATAGCATTATTGTCAATAGTTATATTTCCACTCATTACGAGATTTATCATAAGAAGTTTATTTTTAATCCTGCTCACTCGGACAGAATTTTAAGCGGATATATCGTAGAATCTGTATCCTGTAAGATATCTGCGGTTAATACATTTAATTTAAAGATTTAATCTTTCTCCATGTTCTCTTCCTCTTAAGGTGCCGAGACCGCTTGTTGATCGTTGGCTATCATATTGCCCAGCATATTAATAATCATTGTCTTATTTACAGCCGCACGAAACAGTTCAGTGCTAGTTTTCCCAAACCATTTTGGCGAGGTTTTTAAGCCAAGAAGTTGTACGGCGGCCAACACTTATTTTTCCCATTATTTTACCTTGCATCACCAGATGAAGTATCATATTTTTCTGGGTGGCACATTATGTGAATAAAGTATTCCAATTTACGCCTTTTAACCGTCTTCACTACTTCACAACTTGTATTAAAACGTTGCAAAACCCTATCGTTTGTGACTCTTTCTACCCAACTGATCTTCAGAATACGGCGGAGACCCACATCTCAAATTCTTCTAGGTTTTTTAAAAGCTATTCTGCCAGGGTCTATGCTTTAACCCCGTAAAGTAGTACTGGGAATAAAACATCGAACCATTCTTATGCGAAGTTCCAAATTAAGATCATGACTACAAAAGATTTTCTTAAATTTCCTAAAACTTGTTCTTGCTTTTGTAATTCTAATTTTTACTTCTGTAATAGGGTTCCAGCTTTCACTAATATGAGTACCCAGATATACAAGATAAATTACGCGTTAAATTGAGTCATTACTAATTGTTGCGTTATAGTTATTATTATTTACGGCTACCTGTTTACTAATAACCATAAACTTTCATGATTGGTCACTTCGAGTAGAGAGCAGCAGGCCTACGTCTCTCCGATGATGACTCCAATAAGAGTCGAAAATCGTCCATTCAGAGTGCTGGACTGCGCTCCCTATTCCAAGTAAAAAATAATATTGTTTTGCCTTCGCATTGCAACTCAATAAAAATGGTATACATGTTTATTTTTATTTTATATTATTATTACTCCTATAGGATAGTACGTTCTTTAAAGGTAAAATACTGCAAAACCTCTAAATTTTAAAGAACCGCTTAGATTGACATGAAATTTGGCAAACACATAGCTAACAAGTCAAAGAAAAAAAGTGAAAAAATTACTAATTCTAAGCAACCTTTGTTCTATAAAGTTTTTTCACCAAAATAATACTTTTCGGGTTAATTGCGAGTGAATATGTTAATTTTTCTGCAAGATAACCACGTTTTCAGACGGTTTTTCGCAAATAACTCAAAAAGTAAGTATTTGGTAGAGAAAAAAGTTCCTTTCAAAAATATAGCACGTAAAAAAGTGAAAAACATGGTGTATATATTATGTCACTATACCTAGTAGAAGCAGAGTTATAGCTAATGAAAAATAGGTTCATATTCGTCAAATGCCAAATCGAATATTTTAACGTGCCATAACCAAAAAACGAAGCACTTTTTTGGGGGAACCTCATTTTAGCTTTTTTTAAAGTGTTTAAAAAATGCTTATTTCTGTTTTTTAAAAATTTTTTTTGGATCAAAAGTAAACAAGTTACGCTCAAAATAAAGTTGGTCCCTTTCTTTTTGGTAAGAATTCGGGAAAATCACCCCCTAATTAGCATTTCAAATGAACTTAATTGTTACCCCTTCACAAGTTTTTTACTCGCGTACGTATTGATCATATGCTATGTAAGTTTCATCGGTTCAAAGCCCTTATTTTTGAAAGAGCTGTAGTTAAAAGGGCTTGAACGAGTCACTTATGACGAGTGTATGCAAATTTAGAAACACGGAATCTTAACCAATTTTTGTCTTACAGAAAAACAAAAAAATACAAAATAGTTAGAAAAGTAAAGTTGACTTTCCTGTTGTTTAAGATTGTTGGTATCTCTAACAATTTTTAAGTTATTTTGAAAGAGAGCATTTTTTCCAAAATTAATTTTTTTAAAATTTTACTAATCGATGAAACTTACAGATCATATAAACACAACATAAATAAAGTAACTTGTGAAACGGTAACGATTAATTTCATTTAAGTTGTTAATTGGGGGGTGATCTTCCTGATTTTTTTTTGCAAAACAAAAGGGACCAACTTTATTTTGAGCGTAACTTGCTTACATTTGATGCTAGAAATTTTTTTATAAAAACAGAAATAAAGCAATTTTTAAACACTTTAAAAAAGTTGCAATGTGTTTTCCCCAAGAATGCTTCAATATTTGGATATTCCACATTGAATTATTCTATTTGGAAGTTTTCGAATTTGAACCTATTTTTCATTAGGTATAACCCTGTTTTTGCTGTGTAGGGAGACCTAATATATACATCGTTTTTTTCACTTTTTGATAGGCTATAGTTTTGCTAAGAATATTTTTTTCGAAAAAATGCTTACGTTTTGAGTTATTTGCGAAAAACCGTCTAAAAAGTGGTTATTTTGTTGAAAAATGAACATATTCACTTGCAAATAACTCGAAAAGTATTGATTTGGTGAAAAAACTTTATAGAGCAAAAGTTGCTTAAAATTAGTCAGTTTAACCATTTAGGGACTTATCTTGGACATATATTTTTTCACCCGCGAGATGGGGTGAAACTTACCCACAGGGCAAAAGCACACATCGGCACCATATGACTTTTTTTCTTTGACATATTAGCTATGCGTACGCCAAATTTCATGTCAATCCAACCGGTTCTTTAAAATTTACAGCAAAAACCGTGAAATAATGTACGTAACTAGTACGTAAACTCCATTTTCCGTTGGCACTTTACCAATAGTCCAGAAAGCCACTGCGCATCCGCTAGGAAAAATATTCTAATTCGGATTTTTTGCACAATCTTACTCAAAAAGGACTCCTTTTAACAAATTTGCATGTTGCCAGGACCAAAAGGTAGTCAAAAAATTTTTAAACGTTTTTTTTGTTTTTTTCCTAAAATATTTTTTTTTGCATTGAAAAAAGATTTTTTAGGTTTTTTGGATCATTCCAAACAGAAAAGGTCCTTAATGACTTTTCTCTAAAAATGATACTTTTTGATATATAAGCGATTAAAAATTGAAAAACTGCGAAATCGGCCATTTTTAACCCTCAAAAACTATGTGAAAAACTGAAAATTGTAATGTTGCCAACGTAGGTTGATATTCTTTAAACAATGATCAATGAAGTCCCGAAGAGTATTTTGCAATACAATATTCAAAACTCCTTTGTTTTTTAATTGCTACTCAAGCGTGCGCGACACTATTTTCCACCGACATGCGACAGTACGGTGCAAATAAAAGGAATAAATTCGTTATTTCGTAAACCGGCGACTTTAAGGAAAAAATCCCGTAACCGGTCGATTTTTATTTTTGAGTTATGATATTGTGGCATATATGGTATACTAGTGACGTCATCCGTATGGGCGTGATGACGTAATAGATGATTTTTTTAAATGGAATAGGGGTCGTGTGCTAGCTCATTTGAAAGGTTCTTCAATTCTCTATTCAGTAATGTAAACATTTACATAATTATTTATACAGGGTGTCCTTCTACTTCTTTTTTTTTTCAAATAATTTAATTTAATAAAAAAATTTTGGACACCCTGTATAAATAATTATGTAAATGTTTATATTACTGAATAGAGAATTAAATAATCTTTCAAATGAGCTGGCACACGACCCCTATTCTCATTTAAAAAAATCATCAATTACGTCACCACGTCCAGATGGATGACGTCACTAGTACACCATATATGCCACAATATCATAACTTTAAAATAAAAATCGACCTGTTTCGGGATTTTTCCTTAAAGTCGCTGTTTTAGGAAATAACGAATTTATTCCTTTCATTTGCACCATACTGTCGGTGGAAAATAGTGTCGCGCACGCTTGATTAGCAATTAAAAAAACAAAGGAGTTTTGAATATTGTATTGCAAAAAACTCTTCGGGATTTCATCAATCGATGTTTAAAGAATATCTGCCTGCCTTGATAACATTCAAATTTTCAGTTTTTCACATAGTTTTTGAGGGTTAAAAATGGCCGATTTCGCAATTTTTCAATTTTTAATCGCTTATAGGTATGTCAAAAGCTATCATTTTTAGAGAAGAGTCACTAAAGGCCTTTTCTGTTTGGAATGATCCAAAAAACCTAAAAAAACTTTTTTCCATGCAAAAAAAATAATTTTAGGAAAAAAACAAAAAAAACTTTTAAAAAATTTTTGACCACCTTTTGGTCCTGGCAACATGCAAATTTGTTAAAATGATTCCTTTTTGAGTAAGATTGTGCAAAAAATCCGAATTAGAATATTTTTCCTAGCGGATGTACAGTGGCTTTCTGGACTACAAGCTGCGGACGGGGGTTGTGAATTGCATAGTGTAGAATTCCTTCCCTTTGTCTTCACTGCAGTATCTATCTGGCTTGCATATTGTAGAAGCCTTGGAGGTGTCACCAGGGAAATGGACCAATAAGTTTTGAATTAAAAAATCTTTTTTTTTAATATGTTTCAATATTATTAATGTTGCTATTAGGATTGAAAACTTTTTCTTTCAATTGCCAGATGACGCTAGTCACCTAATCCATACACGTCAGTTGCAATGTGGGGATAAACTTACATGGTTGGTCACTTCGAGTAGAGAGCAGCAGGCCTACGTCTGCCCATGATGACTCCAATAAGAGTCGAAAATCGTCGATTCAGAGTGCTGGACTGCGCTCTTTTTTCTAAGTGAAAAATAAGATTGTTTTGCCTTCGCATTGCAACTAAATAAAAATGGTATACATTTTTATTTTTATTTTATATTAGTATTCCCTTTTTCCCTTTTGTTTTTAACTGCAGCATCCATCTGGCTTGCATATTGTAGAAGCCTTGGAGGTGTCATCAGGGAAATTGACCAATAAGTTTTCAATTTAAAAATCTTTTAGTAATATTTTTAATATTTTTCCTTTTCCTTATTTACCTTTGAAATAAATATACTTTACACAGTTTATTTTTATTTTATTTAAATATTAAACTAATTTTAGTCCTTACCACTTTCCAAAAATAAAAAGAAGAATAGGAATGGTCCGGATTTGAACCCAAAACCTCTAGATCTGTAGCCAAGTGCTATACCAATACCGCTACGAAGTCTCTGTTTAGGTAGTCTCGGGCATAATGACAATTAAAATAGAAGTAGGTTGAATGCTCGAATATATGGAATTTATAGGAATAAAAGGCAGATTTCGAGCATATAGCTTAAGATTTGATAGTTTAAGGTAAGTTTTGATTAAACTGTATGCTCGAAATCTGCCTTTTATTCCTACAAATTCTATAATGACAATTCACGGTAACAAACAGACGAAGTGAAGTATAATAAATATAAATGTTTTAATAATACTTATCTTACTCTCGAAGAAGACAAATCCAAAGACACAAAAATTATAATAAATATATTTACTAAAAACACTAATATATTCTTTTCACACCTTTTTTGCACTGATATGTTTATACATAACTTGAAAGATTTAAGGTCCGGTTTCATTAACAGCAAATAAATCAATGAAATTCGTCGAATAAAATTTATTAGACATTTAAGTTTATATTTTGTTTTAATATAATTTTGATAATTTAAAGTGAAACTGGCAAATTTACTTTCTTCTAAATGTTTACAGCCAGATTAACTTGCCAATTTACTCGAACAGTAAGTATTTTTTTGATAAATAAATAAAATAAATCTAATTTGACATTAGTAAAATGGAGAAATGTCAGTTATTGGTCGAATAACTTTAATCATAAAATAAACTACTATTCGTCGTTGGTGAAACCGGCCATTAGCAACTAACGCCGTACTGTCTGTGTGCGCATGCGCGGAATAATAAAAATTCACTCTCAATCGCGCCTAAAGAAGTATAACTTCAATAAAATTAAACAGGGGAATTATAACTTTAATCATAAAATAAACTACTATTCGTCGTTGGTGAAACCGGCCATTGGCAACTAACGCCATACTGTCTGTGTGCGCATGCGCGGAATAATAAAAATTCACTCTTAATCGCGCCTAAAGAAGTATAACATTCAATAAAATTAAACAGGGGAATTATACAAGGAAAAACATGTCACCAAATCTATTCAACGCCGTACTGCAGCACGTTTGAATGTCGATGGCAAAAGGCTGAACCACCTGCGATTTGCAGATGACACAGTTATAATAACCGATGACTTAAAGGAAGCCCATAAAATGCTGCAAGAACCGCAACGAATTTCGCAAGAAGTAGGGTTGGAAATAAACTTCAAGAAAATTAAAATGATGACCAATAGAGTACCTAGCGGATCATATTAGAAAACTGGCATATCGAAACAGTTGACAAATACATCTATCTGGGCTACAAAATACAAATAAGTAGAGACGACTATACGTGCGAATTATCTAGAAAAATAGCTTTAGGAGTGGCAGCGTGTGGCAAACTAAGAGACGTCTTCAACGAAAACATCCCAATAAAGCTAAAAAGAAAAACATTTAACCAGTGCTCTCTTATGGAGCTGAAACACTGACATTGACTAAAGCACCAATAAGAAAATTACAAGTAGCACAACAAAAAATGGAAAGATCCATGTTTGGCCCAACTTTGAGAGACATAATACGGAATAATGAGATACGGCAAAGAATTGCAGTGGAAGACGTCATAAAACGCCAGGCGCGGATCCAAGGGGGGGGGGGTCAATGGGGTCAATTGACCCCTACTTGAAACCTCGCCTGGTGTCTACTGACAGTTTTTTTAAGAAAGAGATAATTACGATTCAAAGTAAATAGTGAGTTTTGTGTCCTGTCGATTACTGAATAACTGAAACATAACACAGAGTTCCTTGGAATCGAAGATTATTAAAAGTCTTTAGAACATAATACATGAAAAATTCTCACAATAAATCTGTTTATTACCATCAAATGCCAGAGACCATATATCAATAGTAATTTGCTTTTTCTTTGTGGCAAATTAATGAGTCAGTTTCGTTTCAAAAAATGTCATTCTCATCTGAGGCTATTTTAAGATCTGAAGTACAAACAGTAAAAATTCAGTCATGCAAAGCTTTAAATTTTGCGATGAAGATGTGTTTCCACATTGTAAAATACTATTACACATATTTCTTACTTTACCTTTTAGTACCTACATCACGTGCATAACGATCGTTTTCTGCTTTTAAACGCCTAAAACTTGGCTTAGAAACAAAATGAGTCAGGATCGATTGTTTACTGTTAGGTCTATCTTTACTCCATTTTCATTTTGATTTAAAATTAATAGATATAGAAATTAAATAAAATTGATTATATAAAATTAACGATCGTTTTCTGATTTCAAACGCCTTAAAACTTGGCTTAGAAACAAAAGGAGTTATATAATCGATTGTTAGGTCTAGCTTTACTTGTTCATTTTCATTTAAAATTAATATAGAAAATATTGTTAATACATTTGTGTGATTTATTTATGTGATATATTTCGGGCGATACTGCGTTTTCGTATAATAGTGATTAAATAACAAATAGGTATAGTTGGTTTTTATGGTAGGTACTACTGATAAACTTTACCAACTTTTTAATATCTTTTAGAAAATAATGATTAAATGTTATTAAGGTGAATTAAATAATTTTACAAACGTTGGATGTACATATATCCATTTTAATTAAGTATATTTAACAAAGCAGAGTTAGTTAAATCTATTTGATCATTTACCAAAAACTCTCCGAATAAAAGCCGCTTTTAGAAGAATGTCCAAATTATTATGTAACAGAGATCTAAAATTGGCATTAAGGATGCGCCTACTTCGCTGCTAAAAGCGAAGTATGTGTTCTTGGTCTTAGGCTACGTCTCCACGGGCTGGAAATTGACGCTAGCAGTAGCCGCAAAATGAACTTAAGGTTCCGGGGAACGGAATGGGAATAGCCGAACTGAACCGACTACGCACAAGTCCTGTAGTCGGTACAGTTCGGCTATTCCTATTCCGTTCTGCGGAAACTTCAGTTCGTTTTGCGGCTACTGCTAGCGTCAATTTCCAGCCCGTGGAGCCGTAGCCTTACTGTATGGTATAATTGGACTGTGAATAAAATCGATCTAAATCGCCATGACGCTTTCGAGATGTGGTGCTATAGAAGAATTTTAAGAGCTTCTTGGGTGGAGAAGAGTCGAAACTCCACAATACTAGAACGTGTCAGCAAGACGACTGCGATTATAAAAGGCATCAACAAGAAAAATCTGAAATATTTCGGACATGTAATAAGAGGTCCCAAATATAGGTTGCTACAAAATATTATGCAAGTGAAAATATAAAGCAAACGCAGTCCAGGACGAAGAATCACTTCGTGGTTCATTTAGGGTGGCAGTGAATAAATATAAGATAGCTATGATGCTAACCAACGTACTGAAAGTATATGGAACATGAAGAAAAAGAAAGTAATAGCCCATTCCGAAATAGAATCCTGCCTACGCCAGTGACGAGAAAATTTTTATTTTATTGCCTGCCCCCACCTTGCCAGGTTGCTGGATCCGCTATTGTAAAACGCATTAAAAAGTTGAAGTGGAAATGGGCAGGACACGTCGCAAGACAGAGAGACAACAGATGGACAAAGAAGATTTTAGAGTGGCGGCCAACAGCAGACAAACGAAGTCGTGGAAAGTCACCTACCAGATGGATGGACGACATTAAAATAATAGCGAACAAACTGGATTGCAGCTGCGCAGGACAGAGAAGAGTGGAGACATCTTGAGGAGGCCTATGTCCGACAATGGAAAATTTGGCTGTATGATGATGAATTACTTTAAACTGCAGAGAAACATTCCCTGGTACTTAATGCGCACTGTCGATGTAGTACTAGCCCGAAATGAAACCGCAATAATAAATACAACATTAGTACAAAAACAGAGTAGGTATGTGTGTAAAATGAGCTTGAAAGAAGTAATAGTTTTATGCCTGGTGGCACCAACATATCTTAAGCTTAAGACGTGCCTTAAGCTTACGAAAGGTATGCGTTACACCATTGAGTCTTTAATCAATTTTTAGTTTGACACAATAGATTGCCACGTGCCAAAGTCAGATAAGAATTGAAAATTATGATGCAATATAATGGTCCAAGAGCTGTGAAACATTTTTGAGTAGGTATTTTAGGCAATCTGAAAATTTTTCAGGTGACTCTTGGGACTTTCAGGAAAAGTGCCGGTCTGGCTGGAGCGTAGCGGTTATTTTCCCCAAAAATCCCCCTCAAAGTTAAAAAAAGGGTAAAAATTGTTATTACAAAAAATATCATTGACGTGACTTTAAAGCAAATTTAAATATTCAAATATAAAGAAAATAAACAGGCCAGGCGATTTGAGGGCGATTTTGACTCTGCAAGATACTTGCATGGGCGCCCCAGGATTATTTTCAGGGGATGCATCTGAACTTCAGAAGATTTCATCTGAATCTGTACATACTATTAACGAGTGTAAAATATACAACTATACATGCAAAGCTATGTACATTCCTTCCGGACTTCTTCTTCTTAAGGTGCCGAGACCGCTTGTCGATCGTTGGCTTTCATGTTGCCCAGCATATTAACAATCATTGTCTTATTTACAGCCGCACGAAATAGTTCAGTACTAGTTTTCCCAAACCATTGGCGTAGATTTTTAAGCCAAGAAGTTGTACGTCGGCCCACACTTCTTTTTCCCATTATTTTACCTTGCATGACAAGGTGAAGTATGTCATATTTTTCTGGGTGACGCATTATATGACCAAAGTATTCCAATTTGCGCCTTTTAACCGTGTTCACTACTCCGCAACTTTTATTCAAACGTTGCAAAACCCTTTCGTTTGCGACTCTTTCTACCCAACTGATCTTCAGAATACGGCGGTAGACCCACATTTCAAATGCTTCTAGGTTTTTTAAAAGCGATTCTGTCAGTGTACATGCTTCAACCCCGTAAAGTAGTACTGGAAATATATAACATCGGACCATTCTTATGCGAAGTTCCAAATCTAGATCATGACTGCACAGAATTTTCTTAAATTTCATAAAACTTGTTCTTGGTTTGGCAATTCTACTTTTTATTTCTGTACTAGGGTTCCAGCTTTCATTAATATGAGTACCCAGATATACAAGATTACTTACTCGTTCAATTGAGTCATTAGCGATTGTTACGTTATAGTTATTATTATTTACGGCTGCCTGTTTACTAATAACCATAAACTTTGTTTTTCTTGCGTTGAGTTTGAGTCCATATATCGCGCAGAATGCCACCATTTGGTTCAATAACGCTTGAAGATGTTCAATTGATCCAGTCAGCAACAAGGTGTATTATACAAATATTCAGTCCTTCCGGACAGGGAAGTACAATTATTATTTTGACAGGGTATTTTTTAATATTAAAAATAAATATTCTAAAAAAGACAGGTTTTTTTTTGGTGAAATTTTCCAACTGCCATGTGATCGAACAAATTACGCGTGCATATAAATGAAAAGCGCTATAGGTAAGCAGCAGTGTGAGAAAGAGCGTATACCGATAGCTGTTTGCGTCCTCTGTTGTACCTGAGCGAGTCCGTTCGCTCGAGAAAAATCACGTGTCCTGGCGATCAGATGTTGTTGTGCCTCGAAACGTTAGAGTAATTATTATATATTATAGTTTTTTAACTAACTTTTTCTTAATTAAAGGAAAATAATACGTACTATACAATAGATTTTGCAAATATGATAGAAAAAGACAGATTTATTATTATAAATATATAGGTAGAAAAGTATAAAAGTATAAACTAAATTAATTCTGTGTCCGAATCTTGTACTTCTTCTTCAAACTCCTTATCTGAGCTTAAATATTCACTGTCTTCTTCTTCGTCAGACTCCCCTCGAGACTCAGATTCCTCTTCTACATGATCTGTAAATAGTTGTAATATGTATTTAGAATTAATTAAAAATTAATTAGCGATAATTTAATTGAATTACTACGTATTTTTTATCCTTTTATATGGAGTCGAAGCTTGGACAATCACGGGCGCATCTGAAGAAAGACTTGCCATTGTTGAGATGTGCTGTTATTGAATAATGTAAATAATATCATAAACACAACACGTAACAAACACGGAAACATTAAGAAAGATGAAAAAGGCAAAAGAAATACTCAACACTATAAAGGAAAGAAAAATGAGCCAAAATAAATATTCATTCTCTTATTCTTCGTTAGACTCCACTCGAGACTCAGATTCCTCTTCTACCTGATCTGTAAATAGTTGCAAATATGTATTTAGAATTAATTGAAAATTAATTAGTGATTAATTAATTGAGTTGCTACGTATTCTTATTTAAATAACTAATACTTAATACTTTTACTTATATTATAAATTACATCACGTTTTTTATTTCTTAGATATGACCAAAGTAGCTAATTTTTCTTTCCTTCATAGTATTGAATATTTGTTTTGCCTTTTTTATCTTTCTTAATGTTTCTGCGTTTGTTACGTGTTGCGTCCATGATATTTTTTACATTATTCGATAACACCACATCTCAAAAATGGCAAGTCTATCTTCAGATGCGCCCGTGATTGTCCAGGCTTCGACTCCGTATAAAAGGACAGAGAATATGTAGAAACTCAATTAATTAATCCTTAATTCATTTTTAATTAATTCTAAATACATATTACAACTATTTACATATCATGTAGAAGAGGAATCTGAGTCTCGAGGGGAGTCTGACGAAGAAGAAGACAGTGAATATTTAAGCTCAGATAAGGAGTTTGAAGAAGAAGTACAAGATTCGGACACAGAATTAATTTAGTTTATACTTTTATACTTTTCTACCTATATCTTTATAATAATAAATCTGTCTTTTTATATCTGATTTGCAAAATCTATTGTAAGTACGAATTATTTTCTTTTAATTAAGAAAAAGTTACTTAAAAAACTATAATATATAATAATTACTCTGACGTTTCGAGGCACAACAACATGGGATCGCCAGGTCACGTGATTTTTCTCGAGCGAACGGACTCGCTCAGGTACAACAGAGGACGCAAACAGCTATCGGTATACGCTCTTTCTCACACTCCTGCTTACCTATAGCGCTTTTCATTTATACGCAAGCGTAATTTGTTCGATCACATGGCAGTTGGAAAATTTCACTAAAAAAAACCTGTCTTTTTAGAATATTTATTTTTAATATTAAAAAATACCCTGTCAAAATAATAATTTTACTTCCCTGTCCGGAAGGAATGTACATAGCTTTGCATGTATAGTTGTATATTTTATACTCGTTAATAGTATGTACAGATTCAGATGAAATCTTCTGAAGTTCAGATGCATCCCCTGAAAATAATCCTGGGGCGCCCATGCAAGTAGCTTGCAGAGTTAAAATCGCCCTCAAATCGCCTGGCCTGTTTATTTTCTTTATATTTGAATATTTAAATTTACTTTAAAGTCACGTCAATGATATTTTTTGTAATAAAAATGTTTACCCTTTTTTTAACTTTGGGGGGGATTTTTGGGGAAAATAACCGCTACTTTCTAGCCAGACCGGCATTTTTGTATTAGGCTATCATGGAAGAGTCACCTGAAAAATTTTCAGGTTGCCTAAAATACCTACTCAAAAATGTCTCACAGCTCTTATAGCTCTATCCATAAACTGAGCTGGAACTTAAGATTTTTTGGTGTAACCATGCAGGCATTAAAGATCTAGAGACGCATACAATAAAGATATGGTGGAATTGATGAAGTAGAAAAAAGGCGAGTGTTTGATTGTACGGCAGAAACGTTCCAATGAAATTCAGCTATAATTAGAACTGAATGTTGGGGGGTGAAGAAAATAGCGGAACAACGAATGCATGTAACGAAAATGGGAATGCTTGGATGGATGAGTCTAGTAAAAACAAATGATAAAATTAATCAAAAGGGAGCACAGAAAATAAGGGAGCGTAGGTTAAAATGATGCGGATCTATTCCGTTAATAGGGAAAAAAAGGAAGCAACATACCGAAATTGTTTAATTAAAAAAAAAATAAGTAGAAAGAAACAGTTACCTGGTATTTCAGAAAGGTGATCCTGAGTTTTAAGCCAGTTGCTAATAACACCAACGGCATGAGCAACACTTTCCCCACTTTTCACGAAATGGTTAAAGATTTTTTTGAAAATCTGTATTAAAAAATATTATTGGTCGGATTTGAAGTTTAAAGTTTAAGACATTATAGTAAGCCACTATGTTTGCGACCATCTCTTTAAATATCTGTTAATTCAAGGTAAGCATCCATATTAACATAAGATTATATAAGTTTCAAAATAAATTCAAAAGAGTTCTCTAAATGTGCAAAAATCAGATTGTAAAAAATAACTTAAAACAATAAAATTAACATACATACAAAGTGTCCTAAATTTTTATATTATTATCTGACTTAGGAATAATCGGTTATTTTAATAAATTAATATGTACCCCATTCAGGGCCGGATTTAAGGGGGGCAGGCTGGGCAGCTGGCCGGGCCCCCACTTTTTGGGGGACCCCACAAAGCCCCAAACTTAAAAAAATCAGCGCATTATTCACATAGAATAATTTTTGTCAATCGATTAACTGTAATATTTCGTTATATGGAAGGTTTCTCTCCTATTAAAATAGTTATTTATGAAACAGTTCGTGAAGTATGCTTTTTACGAACGCACGCGATATTTAGAGCACGAGCGAAAACGGAGTGAGTGCTATACATCGCGTAAGTTCGCAAAAAGTACTTCACGCACAGTTTCATACAATATTTTATCTACTCTTCGATAAACAAATAAAAAAAACTATAACTCTTCGTCACTGAAATTCATTTCTATTCTACAATTTTTTGGAACTTTGACATTTAAAAATCCTAACTACTTAAGTTAAGGTTATTTGATTATACCCTATTGCACGAACATACGACTGTGTTGGATTATCTCGACAACAAATATTTTATTGTGCAAAATATGAAGAACGAAAGTAAATTGCAAATTACATTGTTGTTTATTGGAGTAATTATTAGAGCCATTTACTTTCGTACTTTTTATGTTGTACACTAAAATAATCGTTGTCGCGATAATCCAAAACAGTCTTATATTCGTGGAATGAACCATATATGAAAGTGTGCCAAAAAATCCATTGAAAGTGTGCGAAAAAGTAAATCCCATTTAAAATACATTGTTACTTCACGCACACTTTAAACCCTTCACGGACTGCTATATATAATAACAGTTTTCACAAACTAAAAACTGATACATAATATGACATACATAGAGTAGATAAATGTATTTTTGGCAAATTACGGTCATAAAGGATATTCTTGCAAGAAGATGATATCGATTTAAAAATCTGTAGGGGACAGTCCTACGACAATGCGTCAGTTATGAGTGTAAAATACAATGGTGTTCAGCTAAAATTTAGATAACACAATATCTTGGCGTTGTAGATTCCATGTGTCGCCCACTCTCTAAATTTAGTTGCTAAAGCTGCAGCTAAGTGTTGTCCTGCTGCCATAGAATTCTTTGATTTTTTAAGGACTATATGAACCCTATATATTTTTCACTTCCTCTACATATAGATACAACGTGTTAATCGAATGTTTAAAAACGTCTTTAAGCGAGAGACACGCCGACCATGGCAGAAATATTATTGTTCTTAAAAAAGAGTAAATGTTAAAGTTCCTAAAGAAGATGGTCGCCTAGAAGTGATGCCGCAAAAGAACTAGTTAAAGGTTATAATCAGATTAAAGGAGTATTATCCAAAATTTCAAAAGACGATGGGCAACAATTTGAAACTCGTAGCGATACAAATGGTTTGTATAATCGAGTGTGTTTACTGAAAACAGGGATATTTGCAACCTTTTGGAATGAAATCTTAGAGAGCATAAACAGCACAAGTCGTATTCTCCAAGATGCAAATATTGACCTTAATTCAGGAGTGGCGGCACTTAAATCAATTAAAAAATTTATATTCTTTTAAGGAATATTTCAGAGACTGAATTGACAACATCAGAGAAATTTAGGACTCAAAATTTTATAGCTATAATAGATCACTTCATTTCCTATTCAAGTCATAGGCTTTCGGCATATGAATCCATTCATTAAAATTTTGGATTTTTACATTATTTGGAAAATTAAACTCCCAATGAAATTGAAGCTCACTCACTGAAGCTTACCGACAATTATAGCAATGATTTAGATAACAAACTAAGTGTCGAACTAGTACAATTTGTAGAATTTTTCAATTCATTTAAAGAGGAAATTGGCTCATCAAATATAAGTAGAGAACTTCAAACTTTGTAGTGACACTTCGTTTATATTTAGTTCTGATGGTAACTAACTGCAGTGGAGAGAGATCATTCTAAAAATTTAAGTTAATTAAAAATCTACTTCGGTCTATGATAGGCCAAGAGCGTTTGAACCATCTCTTTATAATTAGCATTGAACACAATGCCTTAAAGCAACTAGACCTGTCCGACATAGTCAAGGAATTTTCAGTTAAAAATCTCGAAAAGTACCCGGACTTTAACCATACCGTAGTCATAACAAAAATTTGTTTAATGGTAGGAGGAAGGGCCCCACACCAATTCTGCCCAGGGGCCCCCACAATAATTCTGCCCAGGGGCCCCCACTGCCTTAAATCCGGCTCTGACCCCATTATATTACTAAATTGATAATTCAATATCCTTTCAAGTGAGCTAGCACATGATTCTTATTCTTACTGACAAAACATCGATTACGTCATCAGACCAAGACAGATGACGTCACTATTATGATATCTATGCCAAAATCTCTAAATTGACAATAAAAATCGATTTGTTTTGGGATTACGAAATAACGAGCTTATTGCCGAGTCTACTACTGCTATTCTATGTTGATTTTGGTTTTACTTTCGCATTCTCTACTATCAGTTTTTAAAACTGGCATATTTTTCATGGACCTTAAGAAGGCATTTGGCAAGGTCAATTTAATGAACGTTATTCATTTATTGTACGCAAGGGAGGTGGCTCTGACCAAACAACTTAATAAAAGTAAAAGTAGATGAAGAACTAACTGATCCAATTGAAGCTGGCAATAGTACCCTGAGTCTCTTTATTCTCCATCTGGATTCCCTGAGTCCTCTATTATTCAACCTGATCATTGATGAAATAACAAAAAAAGTAAAGACTAAAACAGGATACAAAATGAAAAAAAAACAAATGTTAGGATATGAAGAGTCTAATGCTCATAATTTTATTGAAGGTGTTATTTACTACAGTTTGTGGGCGACCTGATGATGGCGTACAAATTGTAAACGCCGAAACGGGTCCCCCACAAACTGTAGTAAATAAAACCTTTAATAAGATTATTAGCATTAGACTCTTTATATCTTAACATTTACACAATGTGCTCATACCAGCAACTAGTTCATCACGGGAAAAAACAACTTAAAATAATCTGCTATGCAGACGACGCAATACTAATCTCTCAAAGTGAAGATGATTTACAATATATGCTACACCAATAGAATAATTAGAGCTGGAGGGTCAGATAATAGATCATGTCAATGGACTTTAAATATTTAGGCATCACACTATCTAGCTATAGTCCAGGGCGCATCTGTTTTGAGATGGACGTTGAGAGGTGACTCAAATTTTTTTGCAGAAATTGCTTGAAAATAAATCAAATAATAATATTTGAGTTATCCTCCCACTCAAAGTGGTCCGGAACATTGTTTAAATAATCAAAATGTCAAAAAATTAATGAAAATTCGATTTTTTTTTTCGTTTCTTGATTATAACTGTAAAAGTATTCATTTCCGAGAAAAGTTTTACTGACATAAAAGTTGCGTAATTAAATTTTCTACAATATAGAATTGGTAAAAAAAATTTAAAAATAGTCACCCTTGTTGCAAAATAGCAATAATTGCGAAAAAAACAGTACAAAAACAAGTATTTGCATTTTACGTTTTTCAACCATTTATGCTACACTTAGGACCTTCATATTTCAGCCAGAAAAACTTTATGATACAGTAAAGCAATACTGTAAATTTTATTACGATCGGTTCAATAGATTTTGCAAAATAAATTTTGCAATCCAGCTTTCGCAAAAAAATTCTTTTTTTCAAAATGTTACAGGACTGAAAATAAAGCAGATAGCAAGTTGATTTTTTTTTTGCTTAGAGAAGTGTACTGTACCTTTCATTTGCAATTTGCAAAATTAAAATTGATTAACTACCACGGCGTCAGGAAATTTTTTAAATAAACATTAATTTTTGGTGCTACGCGCAGGACAGCGGTGTTTGATTCACACAAGTTGATTTCCACCAAAATTTCTTCTAATCTTTATCTAATATATTATTTTCTTACTCTATATTTTGTTGTATTTTAATATTTTAATTCCACAAAAATCAAACTAATTTTATTATTGTTTGTGAAATATTGTTTAAACAATTGCATTTATGTTTAAAAATAATAAACTTTTATTCTATAAGTTAAAATATATAAACAATAAAGTTTTTGCTAATAAAAGTGTTATTTCAAAGGATAGAGTATGTGTTTTTATTTTGCACTAAACAAATTTATTTATTTATACCGAAATGTAATAAAAATTAAAATGTATCAATCATTATCAAAGGTCAATGGAATGCCCAATAAGAGCAAAATACTATCCGCTGTCCTGCGCGTAGCACCAATAATGAATGTTTATTTAAAAAAATTCCTGACGCCGTGGTAGTTAATCGATTTTAATTTTGCAAAATTGCAAATAAAAGGTACAGTACACTTATATACGCAAAAAAATGTCAACTTGTTCTCTGCTTTATTTTCAGTCCTGTAACATTTTGAAAAAATGAATTTTTTTTGCGAAAGCTGGATTGCAAAATTTATTTTGCAAAATGTATTAAACCCACCTTAATGAAATTTATAGTATGATTTTACTGTTTCATAAAGTTTTTCTGAGTGAAATATGAAGGTCCTAAGTGTAGCACAAGTGATTGAAAAACGTAAAATGCGAATACTTGTTTTTGTATGTTTTATTCGCAGTTATTGCTATTTTGCAACATGGGTGACTATTTTTTAAATTCTTAACCAATTCTATATTGTAGGAAATTTAATTAGACAACTTTTATGTTAGTACAGCTTTTCTCGAAAATGAATACTTTATAAGTTATAATCAAAAAACGAAGAAAAAAATCGAATTTTCCTTCATTTTTTGACATTTTGATTATTTAAACAATGTTCTGGACCTTTTTGAAAGGGAGGATAACTCAAATATTATTATTTGATTTATTTTCAAGCAATTTCTGCAAAAAAATTTGAGTCACCTCTCAACGTCCAAATGTGCTAATCTTTTTACAGATGAGCCCTGGTCTACTACGGAATACTCGAAACACAAGTGGAAGATTAAGTGAATAAAGTAAACAGTGTCGCAGGTTGTCTGAATGAAACCATATGGAGAAATAAAAATACCGGAAAAGAAGTGAAAGGCAGAATTTACAAAACAGTCATGAGACCAATAGTGACATACGCAGCAGAAACACAACCTGATACAGAAAGGACAAATAGATTGTTAGAAACAGCAGAGATGGAAATCCTTCGAAAAATCGATGGTAAGATAGTATGGGACAGAGTTAGAAATACAGATGTAAGGCTGCACCTACATTGGATTCGTATTTCTCCAAACCGATATCGGGCGATTGATAGGAGAAGCTACAGCAGAGAAGCAGTTCGACGTCGGTCGATATCCGATCGGATCGGAGAAATACGGATCCAATGTAGGTGCAGCCTAAGTTGGACAACATTATTAACTGGGTAAAAAACGGAAGAGTAGAATGGAACGACCACATAGGCCGAATGACAACAAATAGAGTAAGTAATTAAGGCTAGAGACGGTTCCCCAATAGGAATACAATCAGTGGGAAGACCAAGAAAACAATGGTACCACAACTTACTGGAGGCACATTGAAAAACAGACAAAGTCATATCTACACAAAAAGTAGTAGAAGAAGAAAAAGAAGAAGACGAACGAAAAAAATAAGAAGTTTTTATCAATTTTCAGTTTTCTGTGCTTCTGGTTCTTCTTAGAAAAGTTTTAATTCGTTGGCAATTTTTTTCTAGCACTCGCTCTTCTCCTTTTCGCAGAAACTTTCACTTCGCAAGTCTGCTTGTTTTTCAATATTTTATTGTGTCTTGTATTATATCTATTTTCTCGTATTCTGTCTTGTAGTATTCCAATGCTTCAAATGTTACTTTATAAAAATAAATTTTTACATGTTCGTACAATTGATCAGTATTTTTAGAGGGGAGAATTTTTAGCTTATCATCAATTGTTGGTTATGCTTTCTTAATCAATGCTTTTGATGTTGTATCTTCGTTCGCTTAGTTTTTCTTTCTTGTTGCTATCGCATGTCGCGCATCTCTGAACTCTTACATGATGCAGTCTCCATCCTACTCTGGTGTTAATATCATTTATTTAATATTATTTCTCGCGATTGACATATTTTTGATAATTCTTTGTGAAGCTGTTCAAGAAATTCCCATTAAGCAAAAATCACATTTAAAATTTTTTCCGGCCCTACGACCCTCTAAAAAAGGCGTTTAAAAAATATGTATCTTGTGAGATACATTGGACAGATAGATCTTGGAAGCGGTACCCTAAGAGATACATTGTGCACGCCAAACCACTGTTATATGGTAAACCATCGCTATTTACAAAACAAAATTTGTACATGTATAATAATTATAGAGATAAAAAAGATCAAGGCAGGTTTTGTTTATATTTGATTTAGAGTTGTACCACCATCTCCACATAGCTATTTCAGCATCCTTATGCCTCATCAGTGAAGCTCAGAAGTCTCAACTCTGAAGGAAATAAAAACAATTCTGCCAATTTAAGGCAAACCATCGCAATGCAATGAACCCACCTCTGAGACGCAATTTAGCGACATCTCTCGTATTACGAGGAAAACAACGAAAAGCCCCAGATACAAAGTTTACTACCTTTTAAACAATTGGAATAATTGAAATAAAAATATAATAAACAATATTTTAAATCTAAGACTTTTCGTTAATAAACTGCTTTCTGGCTGCATCCCGTATCTCCGGATTTTACAATATATAATCACAAGAGACGACGAAAGTAGGAGAAAGCAAATAAAGGACACTTAGGCCACGCATTTACCTTCCCTTCGTCAAGGAAAAGGACCGAAAACAGTTTCTAAATACTCAAACTGAGTAAAAATGAAAAAGATATAAAAGAGGAAAAGGACCGAAAGACAGTTTCTAAATACTCAAACTGAGTAAAAATGAAAAAGATAAAAAAGATCAAGGCAGTTTTTGTTTATATTTGATTCAGAGTTGGACCACCATCTCCATATAGCTATTTCAGCATCCTTATGCCTCGTCAGTGAAGCTCAGAAGTCTCAACTCTGAAGGAAACACAAACAATTCTGCCAATTTAAGGCAAACCATCGCAATGCAATGAACCCACCTCTGAGACGCAATTTAGCGACATCTCTCGTATTACGAGGAAAACAACGAAAAGGCCCAGATACAAAGTTTACTACCTTTTAAACAATTAGAATAATTGAAATAAAAATATAATAAACAATATTTTAAATCTATAGCTATATGGAGATGGTGGTCCAACTCTGAATCAAATATAAACAAAACTTGCCTTGATCTTTTTTATCTTTTTCATTTTTACTCAGTTTGAGTATTTAGAAACTGTCTTTCGATCCTTTTCCTTGACGAAGGGAAGGTAAATGCGTGGCCTAAGCGTCCTCTATTTGCTTTCTCCTACTTTTGCCGTCTCTTGTGATTATATATTGTAAAATCCGGAGATACGGGATGCAGCCAGAAAGCAGTTTATTAACGAAAAGTCTTAGATTTAAAATATTGTTTATTATATTTTTATTTCAATTATTCTAATTGTTTAAAAGGTAGTAAACTTTGTATCTGGGGCTTTTCGTTGTTTTCCTCGTAATACGAGAGATGTCGCTAAATTGCGTCTCAGAGGTGGGTCCATTGCATTGCGATGGTTTGCCTTAAATTGGCAGAATTGTTTGTATTTCCTTCAGAGTTGAGACTTCTGAGCTTCACTGATGAGGCATAAGGATGCTGAAATAGCTATATGGAAATGGTGGTCCAACTCTGAATCAAATATAAACAAAACCTGCCTTGATTTTTTTTATCTTTTTCATTTTTACTCAGTTTGAGTATTTAGAAACTGTTTTTCGGTCCTTTTCCTTGACGAAGGGAAGGTAAATGCGTGGACTAAGCGTCCTCTATTTGCTTTCTCCTACTTTCGTCGTCTCTTGTGATTATATATTGTAAAATCCGGACATACGGGATGCAGCCAGAAAGCAGTTTATTAACGAAAAGTCTTAGATTTAAAATATTGTTTATTATATTTTTATTTCAATAATTCTAATTGTTTAAAAGGTAGTAAACTTTGTATCTGGGGCTTTTCGTTGTTTTCCTAATAATTATAAACTTCACTTTTCAAGAAATAACTGATAACCATTTGCAATTGGCCGATAAATAAACCTATATAAACTGTGAGAATTTTACCAATTAAAGATAACACTTGATAGGGATATAGGGAATCAGTAGTATTTACAAGACAATGATATTACAAGCCTCTTTGTGTAGGTGTAACTTGATAAAAATAGATTAGTAAATGGTTCATTTTGTGGACCACAGTGAATAATGTAGCAAAAATTTGGTGGTTCAAATTTCAATTCGGTTTGCAGAAAAGAGATAAGATAACTCATAAACATCATCAAAAGAACTTTTGAAATTAGTAAAATATTTTAAATTTAACTTAGCCGTTATATATTCCACCAATTAAATTTATTTTTGAACATAATTGAGAGCAAGAGTAAAAAATCTGAACAAAAAATTACAATTTCAAAACGAAAACAAACTTTAAAAATAAACAGCCAAAATAATATAGGTAAGTATAAAAATATGCGAATTATAAAAAATAATATTATACTCTTTGCATGAAACCAAATATACGAATTGACAATGTCACAAATAGGATCATGCTGTCCAAGAGCCCAATGTGAACTGTAAGATACATTTTATAAAAGTATACTGCAAATGAGCCATACAGTATTAGTGCCTAAAACGTGTCAATAATCAAACTTACATAACAAAATAATCAGCGACTTGAATTAGTTTTCATAAAGAACATTATAATAGAATAATAACAGTAAACTGAACTTACCTTTTGTGTTGATGGCTTGAAAATGGCGCGTACTTACAGAACAAGAAAATAAATCAACAAAACCTAATACTTTAACACCTTTTAAATCAAACAGAGCTTGACAACTGCGTAGAGAAAGGACATCTGAATGTGACAGCCAAGGTTTGAACTATTGAGCAAGCCCGCAATATATAAAAAATCAATTATAAAGTCATGTATCTTGTGAGATACATTGGATTAAAGAGGGTTAAATTGGCTAGTGCTTCACTATTAATTTCGTAAAAGCCCATGACTATTAGTTTATATCCACAAAATTACGTAAATAAAAATAAAATACTAATTTCGCTGTAAAACGAAACCAAGAGACATCTTATATTTCAGTTTGTTCAGAGAGCGTCATAAACAAACGAACCAACTGAAACATAAGACGTCTCTTGATTACGTTTTACAACAAAATTATTATTTTCTGTTAGTCTTACTCCTAACTGTGTATCGGGACCAAGTCTTCGTTGGAATTTTGCCATGCTGAACAGGTAGAAAGTGAGATGCAAATTATAGATCTCCCCTAGACGTCTTTGATTTTAGCATTCGGTTGGTTTGTAAATAATAGAAACCACGAAGGCTTTACCAGAAACTTGGTTTCAATAAAAGTTTTATTTTTGATATTACTTTTAATTTTATTAACCTTCCGATGACCAACCTTTTTTTGTCACACGGATTACCAACGGGGGTAAAAAATAACCCCAGGTCAAAAATGACCTGGAATGAATGTTTTCAGCATTTAAATCTTCATCTAACAATACATCCTCGTTCTCTGATACTATTTCGTCTTCTATATCATCATAAAAATCGCTAGCAGTAACAATTTCCTGTAACTCAGCCTCAGTCAGCTATTTGGGGGCCATATCTTATATGTACACAAAATACTAAGAAACTATAATAATATACGCCAGGAAATAATAATAATGACTAACTGTAGCAGACAGGAATATCATGATTCGTACACCACAGTCTAAAAATAGATTTTGATAGCGCGCAGTGTAAAACTACTTGGAATTCCAAATAATAGACGGTATTTTACTAAACATCAACTTCAGAATATATTTTTTATTCGTAAAATATAGGATTTTTTTTTTTCAAAACATGAGGATATCTAGAATAATATTAAAGTCAAATAAAAAAATAAGGTTTAAAAATTGAAAATACTTTTGAATTTACTTAAGAAAAACATACGCTGAGGTCCAAATTTACCCCCTTGGTTTTCTTAAGGTTAAAGTAAAACTTTGAATTGAATTGTTAAAAATAAAATAAATTATGCTTCAATAATATTTATTAGCTAAAGATAATTAGTACCGAGTATTGCAGATATGTATTAATGTTATTTATTCCATTCCAAGAAAAGCTGATATTTATTCCATTTCAAGTTTCATATAATTGCCAAAATATCCTGATATATCACTGCTGCCAAATTCTGGTCTAATGAAATTATTAATATCCATATTTTCAAGCTTTGTAAAACGATCCTCATATTGTTTCATCTTTTTTAGCCATATATCTACAAGATATAAAAATTTTAAATACCTAATTAGTCCAGAAAGCCACTGTGCATCCGCTAGGAAAAATATTCCAATTCGGATTTTTTGCACTATCTTACTCAAAAAGGACTCCTTTTAACAAATTTGCATGTTGCCAGGGCCAAAAGGTGGTCAAAAATTTTTTAATTTTTTGCTTTCATCCTAAAATTATTTTTGTTTGCATCGAACAAAGTTTTTTAGGTTTTTTGGATCATTTCAAACAGGAAAGATCTATAGTGACTTTTCTCTAAAGTTGATAGTTTTGACATACAGGGTGTCCCGGAAAATAGTGCGTTCCTTAAAGGTATAGGTAGAAGGCACCATGTAGAACAAAAAACTCTTATAACATTTTTTTCTAAATGCAACCGTTTGACCAAAAAATTAAAATATATTTTGGTAGGCAAATTTAAATCTGACAACTATGTGCGGTACGCAAATTTAAGCATAGACAGTCCCATGTAAATAAATAGAGATAGAAGACAGATAGTAAACAGATAGTTTTAAAGAATCCTGTTTAGTGTCAATGCCGAAAATGTTTTCGAATAGTGAGTGTATTACCTATTATGTTATTACCTATGAATGGTGTTTGTGAAAGGTTACTTGAAACATCTATTCGGTATAATAATTATTTTCAAGTAAGTACAACTTAGTTATTTCAGTTCACAAGTAAACAAATTACTGAGACATTATCTGGTGTATTTAAGTTCCACTGTAAACTATTAAAACTATGTAATTCAGTTAAAGCCCTCAGCAATACTCAGCATTCAACCCATTTAAACCTTACTAAATACATAACACTAGTTCAGTTAAAGGATGTGTTTTTATGTTAAAAGATGTGTAATTCGTTTAAAATTATGCAATAGGTATTTCAATACATTTCAAAAGAAAATAATTTTAGTAAACAAATTAATAGTAAATACATAAGTATTACCTACTATTAGGTTGGATTATTTTAAATACTGTTAATCACAATCACAAACGAGTTCTTATTATGTTATTATTCCGTAGTGCGTACGATGTTGCCAGTTTATTAAAATTTCCAAACATTAAAATACAGGTATATGGAAAACAGTGTTAACTTTTTTTTGGAAACGGCTAACTTTAGAAAAAAATGGTATAGGACTTTTCTGTTCCGAATTCTGTATTCTCTCCATACCTTAAAGGAACGCACTATTTTCCGGGACACCCTGTATAAGCGATTAAAAATTTAAAAATTGCGAAATCGGCCATTTTTAACCCTCAAAAACTATGTGAAACACTGAAAATTTCAATGTTGCCAAGGTAAGAAGATATTCTTTGAACATCTATTGATGAAATCCCGAAGAGTTTTTTGCAATACCATATCGAAAACCCCTTTGTTTTTTAATTGCCAATCGAGCGGGCGGTTGATTGGCAACCGTTTCATGTATGTATTATGTAACATTCGTAAATATATGTGCGGAAAAATATTTCGATTCAATTTTTTTTTCGCCGTCTTGCTTGAAAATATCCCCTCTTAACAAATTTGTATGTTTCAGGATCAAAAAGCCAACAATTTTTAAACGTTTGTTTTTTGTTTTTTCCAAAACTTATTTTTTTGCATCGGACAAATTGTTTTAGGTTTTTTGGATCATTCCAAATAGAAAATATCTTAAGTAACTTTTCTGTAAATGTGATAGTTTTCGAGATATAAGCGATTGAAAATTTAAAAATTGCAAAATCGGCCATTTTTAACCCTCAAAAACTATGTAAAACATCGAAAATTTTAATGATACCAAGGTACGTAGATATTTTAAGAATATCGATTGATGAAGTACCGAAGAGCTTTTGGCAATACAATATCGATAACCCCTTTGTTTTTTAATTGCTTTTCAAGCTGTCGCTACACTATTTTTAACTGTTGCATGTATACAACATTGTATGTAATATGCGTAAATTCGTAAATATATGTGCGGAAAAATATCCTGATTCAATTTTTTTTTCACCATCTTGCTTAAATGGTTCCCTATGAAAAAAAATTGCATGTTGCCATGGTCAAAAATGTGTCAAAAAAATGTTTAAACAATTTTTTTAAACTTAAAATGTTCTCCGATTACGTATACACATGCAACGGTTGAAAATAGTGTCGCTCCAGCTTGATTAGCAATTAAACAACAGGGTTTTCGATATTGTATTTCAAAAAGCTCTTGGGGATTTCATCAATCCATATTCTTAGAATATCTACGAACCTTGGTATCATTGAAATTTTTGGTATTTCACATAGTTTTTGATGGTTAAAAATGGCCGATTTTGCAATTTTTAAAATTTCAATCGCTTATATCTCGAAAGCTATCACATTTACAAAGAAGTCACTTAAGATCTTTTCTATTTGAAATGATCCAAAGAACCTAAAAAAATTTGTCCGATGCAAAAAAATTAGTTTTAGGAAAAAACAAAAAACAAACGTTAAAAAAAATTTTTGACTTTTTGATCCTGGCAACATACAAATTTGTTAAGATGGTATTAGCTAATATTTTCAAGCAAGATGGTAAAAAAAATTGAATCGAACGGTTGCCAATCAAGCGCCCGCTCGATTGGCAATTAAAAAACAAAGGGGTTTTCGATATTGTATTGCAAAAAACTTCGGGATGTCATCAATCGATGTTCAAAAAATATCTTCTTACCTTGGCAACATCGAAATTTTCAGTTTTTCACATAATTTCTGAGGGTTAAAAATGGCCGATTTCGCAATTTTAAATTTTAATCGCTTATATGTCAAAAACTATCAACTTTAGAGAAAAGTCACTAAAGACCTTTTCTGTTTGAAATGATCCAAAAAACCTAAAAAAACTTTGGTCGATGCAAAAAAAAAATTATTTTAGGAAAAAAACAGAAAAAACTGTTTTTTTTTGCCACTTTTGGACCTGGCAACATGCAAATTTGTTTTAAGGGGTCCTTTTTAACCTTCGGAG
Organism: Diabrotica virgifera virgifera; assembly: GCF_917563875.1. Lineage (NCBI taxonomy): Eukaryota > Metazoa > Arthropoda > Insecta > Coleoptera > Chrysomelidae > Diabrotica > Diabrotica virgifera. Next base: position 88,920,871 of record NC_065449.1, on the reverse strand, counting down.
TACGGAGATTATTTGACTTACTTAGATTACGAAGATGGGTCAAGCGTGACCCATTCTCATTTTTTTATTTATAAGGATGTTTTAAATAGTCAGTATTATTAAACAGTATCTTTAATTCAACAAAAAACAAAAAAATCCTAAATTATTGTATTTAAATTTTTTAAGATGGTTACTCATGGGCATATTCTAGTTTGCTCCGGCGGCCAGATTTTAATACCTTACAGAAAACTGGCATAGGTAAATTTGCTCCGGCCATATATTTGAATACAGTGGAACCTCGATAAGTCGGATTAATCGAGACAGCGGCCGATCCGAGTTATCGAAAATCCGAGTTAACCGGAGAATATAGTAAAAATTAATAAAACACGGTATACTTACAGATAAACTCCATTATAATTGCAAAAACATAAAGTACATAAAATATGCACAATATGTACATCTAAATTAAGTACAGTTGTATACAGTATTGTTTATTTCTTGGTAAAAAACTTGGTCAAAGTGAAAAAATGTTTATTTTGTCTGATGAAAATCGGTTCGGGTTAGCCGGACTTCCGGTTATCGGAGGCCGACTTATCGGGGTTCCACTGTACGTATACCCGTAAACAGAGACGGCTGCGATTTACGTGTACCTACAAACATAATGAAAATATTCTTCGAAATCCGAAGAACGGGTCAGGACTGACCCGGCATCATAGATGTTACGTAGAGGAAAAACTGTAATTTGCTTGTTCACGAATTATATACGAAAAAATACATTGAAACAAATAAGGAGAACTTACGATCAATCGGATTTGTAAAAACATTATTTCATAAAATATTAAGAAATAACTGAATTTCGGGTCACGCTTGACCCAGTCTTCGTACTCCGAAGGTTAAGAAAGATTGTGCAAAAAATCCGAATCGGAATATTTTTCCTAGCGGATGCGCAGTGGCTTTATGGACTAAATTTACTATGATAGTTGAGAACAAGTCAAATCCGATATCAGAAAGTCTTTTCAGAAGAGAGCGATCAAGAGCAGCCTTTTTGGAGATTAGGAAATTTCTCAGTAACCAAAAGTTCTATATGCAAATCCGATATCGGATAGTTAAATGGTATATCCACTTTATTCTTCTTTATGGTGTCGAAGTTTGGACTGTTAATGTTGACCTAATGAGACAGCTAGAATCTTTTGACATGTGGTTTCTCAGAAGAATTTTGAAAATACCGTGGACCGATCATATTACGAACGAAATGGTGTTGCACCGAATGGAAGGGAAGAGACAAATAAATTTTGACCACTATTAAAAAGTAAAAACAGCATATATGGGGCACATACTTGGAAATAATAAGAGGATAAAGAGACTTGGTGGTGGTGAAACGAAGTTCAAGGAAAAATAAAAGAGAAGAGAAAATTATATAAAAAGTGGCAAGAAACCAGATGCGACACAGATCTGCAAAACTATATGGTGGTGAAAAAGGAAGCGAAAGTAGCAGTAGCAAAAGCCAAAGCAGAAGCGTATTCAAACCTATACGATCAACTTGATACCAGGGAAGGCGAAACGAAGGTAGGTACTTACATAAAATAGCCAAACAGAGAGCAAAGAAAGCAAAAGGTTTTAATCAGATTAGATGTATCCGAGATGAAAATAATAAAATACTAGTTCACGAAAGGGATGTCGAAAAGAGATGGAAAAAGTACTTTGACAGCTTATTAAATGAAGAATTTGACAGACAGCCTGTAGAGTCAACGGAGACAGTAGTAGCAATGGTCACCAAAATAACAAATGAGGAAGTGCCTCAAGTGCTTCAAAAAATTAAGAAAGGAAAAGCGGTAGGACCAGATGATATTCCTGGGGAAGTATGGAGAGCATTGGGAGAGACAGGAACAAGGTGGCTAGCAGGCCTATTTAATAGAATTATGGAAGTTGGACAAATGTCAGACGAATAGAGAAGCAGTGTACTGGTACCTGCTATGTACCAGTACACAACAGTACACAACAAACAAGGGAGATATACAACAATTTATAAACTACAGGGCCATAAAACTGCTTAGCTACACCATGAAAATATGGGAAAGAGTAATTGATAGACGGATACGTGAAGAGACCGAAATATCCGAGTGTCAATTTGGCTTTATGCAGGGCAGATCAACAACAGATGCAATTTTCATTATAAGGCAGTTGATGGAAAAATACAGGAGTAAAAAAACAAACTCTCATATGGTATTCATTTATCTTGAGAAAGCATATGATAGAGTTCCTCGAGAGATTCTGTGGTGGGCACTCAATAAGAAAGGAGTCCCTGGTGAATATGTAAAGATTGTGAGGGATATGTATGAGGGAGTAACGACTAGTGTTAAAAAGATTTAAAACTTAGTAGGACAAAAACAGAGTATTTGGAATGTTCATTTAAAGGTGGAGTTACTATAAATAAAATGATATCTTTGGATGGTGAACTGATTGTAAAAAGCAATAGTTTTAAGTACCTGGGATCGGTATTTCAGAATAATGGAGAAATAGATGGAGATGCATGCAGTAGAATTAGGGCTGGATGGATGAAGTGGAAAGAAGCGAGTGGTGTGTTGTGTGACAGAAAAATTCCAATGAAGCTGACGGGAAAATTCTATAAAACAGCCATAAGACCGGCTATGATGTACGGAACTGAATGCTGGGCAGTGAAAAAGAAAGAGGAACAACGAATGAATGTGGCGGAAATGAGAATGCTTAGATGGATGAGTGGAGTGACAAAGAAGGATGAAATTAGAAATGAATATTTTAGGGGAAGTCTAGGTGTGGCACCAATTGATGACAAAATGAGAGAGTTAACCATCCAATACGAAGAATAGTTGAAGTGCAGATTTCTGGAAGGAGTATGAGAGGAAGACCAAAGAAGACCTAGGGGGAGAAGATAAGGCAGGACATGTTGATAAAAGGGATTAACATTTATGTGACCCAAGATAGAATTGTGTGGAGAAATGCAATTAGGGAAGCCGACGAGGAGAGCAAAGATGGAAAGGGAAAGGAGGAGGAGAGCAAAGAAGTAAAAGTTGAAGGGTTGAAGAAGAGCTATCCGAGAGGAAAGACTTAAGGTTAGCAGGTCGAAAAGTGAGTATATGTTGATGGGAAGAACAGATATGAACGTTGAATTACTTGTAGGAAAACTAGGGCAAGTAGGAGAATTTAAATACCTCGTATTTAATGAAAAATGGGACACTAGATCGAGAAATTGTCCACAGGCTACAGGCTGGTTGGTTTAACTGAAAGCGAATGAGCGGAGTACTCTCCGATGAAGAAGAAAACTATTCGAAATTGAGAGAAGGAGAGGTAGATAGAAACCGAGGAGGAGATGGAAGAACTATCTGACAGAGAATGTGAGAGACAAAAGTTTTAATAATAGAATTCTGTTAATATGACAGTTAACGACAAATAAGCCCAATCGTGGTCAATTTCACAGCCATCTACATTTAGGTCCTATTTATTTTGGCGAATACCCTACATATAACTAGTCATGTTATATGAACAAAAAAAGACGTGTTTAAACAGAACTTATCAAGAAAACTGAAACATAAATAATAAGGTAAGAAAAACCTATTGTCTTTGTATTGCCGGTTAAAAGAGGTTTTTAAGAAGTTCTACTGACTTACCATTAAGTTCTTGTAAAGATTTTTCGTTTCCTCCATATTCTTTTGGTAGTATCTCCTTAGGCACAATTTTATAGATATCTTCAATTGAGTTATGAACAAAGATCTTAAAATATATAAATTTCTTATACATATCTCTAAATTAAAACATATTAACGATTTAAATTCAATTTTGTTGAAAAGTTGAGTAAATAAAAGTGGGACTTATCATGGATAATCAAAATCAAAATGAGACCTAGAACATAATTTAAGAAGATGAAAAGTTATTAACCAACAGAGCGTTAATAATTATTTTGGAAATCAGGTTATTGGCTTGTTCCTCTTCTTCTTATCCTTCTATCGTCAATACTTGGATATAGGCGTACCCCAACTCTTTCCATAAGTCTCAATGCTGAGAAACATATTTTCAATTTGTTCCTGCTACACTTTTTACATCATCAACCCATCTCATCTGTGGTCTTCCTCTTGGTCGTTTACTTTCGTAAGGTTTCCAATGTTAGTTGTTTTGTTGAATTCCAATGTGGGTCTTTTTGTCTAGCAATGTGGCCTGAGAAAGCTTCATTTAACTTTGGCATTTTTTGTTGTTATGTCCTCGACTTTTGTTTTAGTTTTTACCCAGTTATTCTTGTTTTTATCTGGCAGTCGTATTCGAAACATTGCTCTTTCATAAATAAACATTTGTTTTTTCATATTTGCCTTGGTTGGGGTCCCGGTTTAACATCCATATGTGATGATAGGAAATATGGACTAGTTGAACACTTTGCTCCTCGAGTATTGGGATATTTTGCGATCTTAAGTGTCCAACTAAGTTCTCCAAATCCTGCCCATGCTAGTCTTGTTCTTCTACTAATTTCAGCACTTAGGTTCTCTTTGTCAAATTTTAGGATTTGGACTAGGTAGATATATTCCTGGGCTTGTTCTATTTCACTACTATTTATAGATATACGTCTGGTGTCATCTGTGTTTATCATTATTACTGTTTTTTCTAATATTATTTTTTAGGCTTACGTATTGGGAGCTGCTTGTGAGTTCATCCATCATAATTTGCAGTTTCTCGAATGTGCTCTCTATCATCACAATGTCATCAGCGAATGGTGACGTAAGGTGGTTTAACGTGTTGCCATTAACTTAATGCCATAGGTTGACAAATTTGTAGTTTTGACGAGGTCTTCTATAGCTAGGTTGAAAAGTTTTGGCGACATTACGTCTCTTTGTCTCACTCCTCTCTTAATGGGGATGGGATTTGTATTTTTGTATAGTTGTACTATAATAGTTTCATTTTTATACATATACATATGTATTATTTATTAGTTTTTTATATTATATATATATATATATATATATATATATATATATATATATATATATATATATATATATATAATCTTTAGACCTTCTACCCTCTCGGGTGTAGGTATTAACGTGTGCTCTGTTAACAGTGCACAAATCTCTTCCATTGTTTCCTGTCCTGTGCCATCGCCTTTGCTTCGTTCCATGCTATTCCTTTTTTGTCCAGAATCCTTGCCATCACTTCGTTCCATGTCTCTCTCGGTCTTCCTCTACTTCTTTTTCCCTGAGGGGGGGGAGTTGTTTATATTATATATGTATATTTTGATTACATTGTTGTGTTCTTATAATTCTGCTATTGGTATGGAATAGATGAATAGGTTCGAAATGTGGACGTACCGTCAAATATTGAGGATATAGTGGATGGAGAGAGTGAGGAATGAAGCAGTTTTGCAGCGTCCAAACAGAAAGCGGAGGTTCTGAATACTGCAAAAACGAGAAAAACCGAAATTTTAATCATTATAAATGCAGAATTTCATTGGTAGATAGAGATACGAATATAGAAGTGTTAAGGAGAATAGGCGGAGAAAGTCAAATGGAAAACACAATAAAAGAAAGGAAATGCATCTCGGACATGTGATGAAAGGCGAACGATACGACATCTTGAGACTCATAATTCGAGGAAAAATAGGGGGTATGTGCAGCGTAGGAAGGAGAAGCGTTTCCTGATTGAAGAACCTGAGAGGATGGTTTGGTTGCAGCTCAAGGCAATTGTTCAAATCAGCGGCCTCGAAGGTCAGAATAGCCATGATCATTGCTGCCAATCTTCGTCGCGGAGATGACACCTAAAGAAGAAGAATGAATGCATCTAATTATTTAGGGAAAATAGACGAGAAACGTGGCCCTAGACACCGAAGAACATCCTGGCTTAAGAGCCTCCGCCAGTGGTATGGAGTCAGTACTACGGCACAATTTAGGTCCACTGCTGACAAACTAAAGATCATGGCCATTAGTTGCCAAGGTTTTTGGAGGACAATGCACTAAAAGAAGGAGAAGTACATTTTATAATCCAACTACAGATATTAAATATCTGTAATAATCAACGCATATTTTTCGCTTTTTTGACTATACATATTCGCTTAAACTTATAGTGAAATTTGTGTTAACGTAAGATACTATTAATATTGATATTTTTTAAGCATAAATTATTTTTTTTACAAACGTGTTAAAAATGCAGTTTTTAGCACTCCATAGGAGCCTTAAAAATGTCACTTTAAAGCACTGGTGGCAGGTTTCACCAACGACAAATATTAGTTTATTTTATGAATAAAGTTATTCGACCAATAAAATGACATTTCTCAATTTCACTAACGTCAAATAAGACTTATTTTATTTATTTTCTATATTTAATCTCGCAATTTCGAATAAAAATAAATTGACAAGGTAATCTCGCTGTAAATATCTATAAGAAAGTAATCTCGTCAGTTTAACTTAAAATTATCAAAATTATATTGAAACAAAATAAAAATGTAAACGTCTAGTAATAGTCTAAGAGCTAGTGAACCCTCCGACATACGGTCGTCCTGTAAGGCTAGAAATTTTTCTAGTGATAACTCATAGCACACCAAGGCTAAAAACCATGACCTGGCAGGCCTCAGTGGTGCACGTGTATCTACCAGGTGAATCGAAATGTGCAAATTTAGGGGGTAAAATAAACTTTCTCCTGTAAGGTTTAAATTTAAGTATGTGTTTGAGTAAGTCATTCAGAAGAAATGTGTACAATGACAGGCGATTCTGAAGAGCATAAGACCTTGCCAGGCGAGGGGAAAGATTAGGGGTTTTTCCTAAAATTATTCTTTTTGCATCGAACACATTTTTTTAGGTTTTTTGAATCATTCCAAACAGAAAACGTCTTTAGTGATTTTTCTCTTAAGTTAATAGTTTTTGTTATATGAGCGATTGAAAATTTTGAAAATTAAGAAATCGGCCATTTTTAACCCTAAATCACACATTTATCTAAAAATTTCAATGTTGCCAAGGTACGTAGATATTCTTTAAACATTTATTGATGAAATCCCGAAGAGTTTTTTGCAATAAATATCGAAAACCCCTTTGTTTTTTTAATTGCTAATCAAGCGTTTGCGACACTAGTATAAGTGAGGACGTTTGAGTTTGCATAAATTCATTATCTCGAGAATGGGCAAATTTCAAGAGAAATCCTCAGACAGGTCGATTTTTATTTTTGAATTAGGACTTTTTGGCATATATATAATACTGGTGACGTCATCCATCTGGGCGTGATGACGTAATCGATGATTTTTTAAATAAGAGTAAGGGTTGTGTGATAACTCATTTGAAAGGTTATTTAATTATCTATTCAGTAATATAAACATTAACATCATTATTTATACAGGGTGTACAAAAAAATTTTCTTCTATTTGTCAAATTTAATCAAAGTTAATTTAATAAAATAAATTTTTTGTACACCCTGCATAAATAATTATATTAATGTTTATATTAGTGAATAGAAAATTCAATAACCTTTCAAATGAACGATCACACAATCTCTACTCTCATTTAAAAAAATCATCGATTACGTCATCACGCTCAGATGGATGACGTCACTAGTATTATATATAAGCCAAAAAGTCCTAATTAAAAAATATAAATCGACCTGTCTGAGGATTTCTCTTGAAATTTGCCCATTCTCGAGATAATGAATTTATGCAAACTCAAACGTCCTCACTTATACTACAGTGTCGCACCTGCTTGATTAGCAATTAAAAAACAAAGGGGTTTTCGATATTTTATTTCAAAAAACTCTTCGGGATTTCATCAACCAATGTGTAAAGAATATCTACGTATCTTGGCAACATTGAAATTTTTAGATGAATGTCCGATTTTGGGTTAAAAATGGCCGATTTCGCAATTTTCAAAATTTTCAATCGCTTATATAAAAAAATTATAAACTTAAGAGAAAAATCACTAAAGACGTTTTCTGTTTGGAATGATTCAAAAAACCTAAAAAAAATTGTTTGATGCAAAAAGAATAATTTTAGGAGAAACCCCTAATCTTTCCCCTCGCCTGGCAAGGTCTTATGCTCTTCAGAATCGCCTGTCATTGTACACGTTTCTTCTGAATGGCTTACTCAAACACATACTTAAATTTAAACCTTACAGGAGAAAGTTTATTTTACCCCCTAAATTTGCACTTTTCGATTCACCTGGTAGATACACGTGCACCACTCAGGCCTGCCAGGTCATGGTTTTTAGCCTTGGTGTGCTATGAATTATCACTAGAAAAATTTCTAGCCTTACAGGACGACCGTTAGTCGGAGGGTTCACTAGCTCTTAGACTATAAATTTTATTCGACGAATAACTTCATTGATTTATTTGATGTTGGTGAAACCGGACCTTAGTGCTTTAAAATTTTTAAGTCATTACAGTTAAAAGTGAGATGTCAAATTTTGAAAGCAAACGTCAAAATATTTATATTTCATTTATTAACATTATTATTAATAGTACAATTTGCGTAGAACAATTTAATTGGAATCATCAAAATATAGTTTTCTTGCTCGCTTTTTGTTTACTCGGGTCAAAATATTCAGGCATTCTGCTCATAGTAATCAAAATTAAGTACCTATTTCTTTGGTATTTTAAGAGCTCCAAAAGTGAATTTAGAGGCTGAACAGCAGTTTAACGTTCACTCTTTGTAATGATTTACTGACAGCGTTCTAAAATTGTTGACCAAAACTAATTCATTATGAATGTTTCTTTTTTGACATTTCTTTCAACAAACACTAGGGCCGGTTGTTCGAACGCTAATCAAAAATGATCATTATCAAATATTTAATTACTGTCACAACTGTCAATGTCAACTTTGATTGGGTTGCTGAAAACATAATTATTGATTACAATTATAAAATTAGTTAATGAATTATGTTAATAATTGTTATCTTAATTGATTAACTAATCTCATAATTATAATCAATTATGTTTTCAGCAACCCAACCAAAGTTGACATTGACAGTTGTGACAGTAATTAAATATCTGATAGTGATCATTGTTGATTAGCGTTCGAACAACCGGCTCTTAGCCTCATGAACTGTTTCAGCTTTCTGATTAGTGTCTTCAGTAAGAGTATGAAGAGCAGATTTGAAAGCGTTATAACGTTTAGACAAAGGTCTTGTTGCATGTGTCCTTGCAGTCCATCTGTGCTGATTGATCTTTTAAGGACTAGATCGTGGCGAATGTGATCGTCTAGTGGAGTTTCATTTAATTGATCGTAACTTCCTAATGGTGGGTAGAGGCTGACAAAAAGTTGTACACGGACTGAACAAATCCAAAATATGATATTCCACTTGAGGGAGAATACGTTAGCCAATCTCTTTTAATTTTTGTTTCACTGATATGTTTTCGAAAAACCGTAGATTGTGTAAAAGTGGTAATGCCTTTAAAATTTCTTTGTTATGCTGAAAAACTTCCATCAAAGTTTTTACATTATGAAAACCTTTCCCGATCCAAAATTTCCGTACTTCTTCATTTATTGTATTTCGTAATCCTATGTCGTTTTCCGAATTTAGGACCCAATTTATCTTTAACTTCAATTTATACCTTAGTTTTGGTTTCTGGTTCTTTAACTGCTTGAACTGGAATAGAACTGTCATTACATTTTTTTTTTCATCTTCTTTAGTTATGGAGGTTATGCTTCCCTCAGTAATTTTTATTTCACCACGTGTATTTTCATTGGCTGCAGCTTCACTAGCTATGGATTTCTGTGAGAAACTGAGCTTAAATGAGTTTTGGTTCTGTTTTAGATCTTGCTTAAGGATATTTTCTTTCTCCTGCTTTTTCTTGCGTTTTCTGCTCCACTCTCGAACTTTTTTCTTATTTCCATCTGTAATACTCTTTCTTTTACCAAAGGGCATTTGTTAGTGATTTATTCTCACATCATAGACTTTCTATGTGAATAAAAGTTGGCATTGTAATGTAGTTTTATACGTCCACCATCACTTTTACGGTCTTGCGCGATATTTGAATTTTTCAACAATTACGAGGTCCTTTTTGGGATTGAGGCCCCTAGACAACTGCCTACTTTGCCTAATGCTTAATCCGGCACTGGGGCAATCAAATTTTTATTTTCCAAAGAATCCTCGATGTACCCCTCAGCAACGGTAGAAGATGTCCACCCAACATGACGCTTAATTGTCGTCAAATTTGCGGCAGCATCGGCAAGTAAGCAACATTGGCAACACTGCCCCGTATAAAGGATCGGATTTGGAAGTTCCAGAAATCTTGATATAGCAGCAGAAAATTTTCCAAACGAATTAATTCCAATCGGATTTATGGTACATTTACCTTTCACGTATTTCAGAAAAAATCGCTGATGTCCGACATTTACTGGTCGAAGAGCCGCCTTTTGCTTTCTCCTCAAAATACGCCAGAAATACATTTTCAGTATATTTCCAGAAACGACTTTCGCTTCACACCATTTCTTAAACTTACTATAAGCGATATCATATTGCATTCTGTATTTCCTCGGCAACAAATCCAGGATAGCTAGACTGGCTGCTACCTCTATATCTTGAAATTAATCTCTTTCTACGATATTTCCTTACATTTTAATGAAACATCCACAACCGCGTTTCAAAAAACTAACAGGCGTCTGACAGATGCTTCAAAATTTCCATAAAAAATTAAGTCAACAATGGTTGCTAAGGTAATATACGATGCAATTTAAAACTCCTCCTTTCAATGTATTAAAAGATTTTTTAAAGGTTTTTTAAAATTTAACTTAAACTGTATTATTGCATTTTTCACACGTTTGTAGAAAAAATATTGTATGATATACGTGTTAAAAGTACATTTTTAAGACACTCATGTGAATTGCAAAATACCTTCATATGCGTGCCTTAAAATTGTATTTTAACACTTCATAAATAACTATTTATTAAAATTATACTAACCTTTTCGCCCAGCTTTTTATTAAACAAAGTTTTACAAAGTTTAATAACTTTTTCTGCATATCTAGGTACGTTAAAAAAGTGAATTTCCTTTATTTTTAAATTCCACACGTTCTAAAAAAAGGTAAAATCTTAAACAACAATTGAAAAGATGAGAGATGTGTATGGTGAAGTAACAACTAGTGTAAGGTAACAACTAGTGTAAGGACACGTGTTCAAGAAACTAATAAAAATGTCATGAGGAAGTTGAATTCGAACTTGAAGTTGAAGTTTGATTAGACCAACATAGTACAGAGAAATAAGGGAAAAAATATTCTGTTGGTGACACATCCCCCTCCGGGCCGAAACCAAATTTTTGAGTAGTATCATATGGACATCTATAATAATAACCTATATGTTTCCTGCAGCCGATTTTGATGATATACAAAGTTATAAACAAATAAAGATCAAAAAACGGTAAATTTTCGCTTTTTTCGTCTATTGCCAAAAGGTTAAGCATTTTAAACAAATTTGAAAGTAAGAAACTCATAAATCGTATAAAAAGCTTCAATATGTCGTTCGCTGAATATGTCTATCCTTATTAGTTGCTTAGAAAATTGCAAAATAAATCATAAATTTTGAGTTTTTATAAATATTCATAACTTATGTAAAAATTAACTTTCTTCTTATTACACGGAATGCTGAGACCTCTAGTGTTTAAATCATACCCTACATTTCAAAGCAATTGGTCAAATAGTTTAAAAGTTATTTAATTTGTTTTTCCCAAATTATTTTTTTTTGCAACACTATAAGTCAGAAAATGATGAAGTTACAGTAGTACTTTAAATAGTTTACGCACGCAGATTTACAGTGTTAATTTAATTAAAAAGAAATGACAAAAAATAATTCTACATATTGCAAAACTATTTTGTAAGAACATGTGAATTAAAAAAAAGGTGCGGCTAACTTCGTCCCTAATTATTGTCCTAGGACAATTGTTTTTCTTTTTAAATGTATATAAAAATTCAGTCTTTCTAAATATGAAAAAATCATTTTTCTACAACCGTGTTAAAAATGCAATTTTTGGCACTCCATAGTAGCGTTAAAAATGCTACTTTAGGGCACTAGTTCTTTAAAAATTTTAAGGCACTGCAGTTAAAAGTGAATTGTTAAATTGTGAAACGTCAAAATATTTATATTTCATTTATTAACATTAATATTAATAGTACAACTTGCACAATTTGAAAAAGGTGGTTTAAAAGTTTTATTAAAATTTAATTTAAACTGTATTATTTCATTTTTAACAAGTTTGCAGAAAAAAAAGTTTATGTAATATAATATTTTCGCTAAGAATTTTTAGACATTCCCCTCGAGTGTAGACAACCAGTTCTACCTTTTACAGGTAACAGGATTCATGGTTTCAGCAATTAAAAAAATATTGTATTTTATAAATTTATAACGTTTGTAGAAAAATATTGTATGATATACGTGTTAAAAAGTACATTTTTAAGGCACTCATGTGAATTGCAGAATTCGCTTCGCTCATTCTGCAAACTTTTACATGCGTGCCTTAAAATTGTACTTTTAACACTTATATCATAAATAACTATTTTCTACGGGTAACGATTAAAAAGTTATTCTAATTGTTTATAAATAAGCAAAAAAACGACATGTTTTTGCAAAATAATTTTACACTGATTAAAATTACTTTTTGTCATTTTTTTAATTAAGTTAATAGTATAAATGTTCTTCTTTCTTAAACTGTCCAAAGTATTAATGTAACCTTATAATTTTCTGACTTATAGAATTGCAAAAAAAATGAATTTGGGATAAACATATTAAATAACTTTTAAACAATTTGACCAATTTCTTTGAAATTTAAAATAAAATTTAAGCACAAGAAGTCTCAAAATTCCGTGTAATAAGAAGAAAGTTAATTTCTACATAAGTTATGAATATTTATAAAAACTCAAAATTTATGATTTATTTTGCCATTTTCTAAGCAACCAATAAGGATAGACATATTCAGCGAACGCCATATTGAAGTTCTTTTATAGGATTTATGATTTCTTACCATCAAATTTGTTTAAAATGTTTAACTTTTTGGTAATAGACGAAAAAAAGCGAAAATTTACCGTTTTTGATCTTCATTTGTTTATAACTATGTATATCATAAAAATCGGCTGCAGGAGACATATAGGTTATTATTATAGATGTCCATACCACTCAAAAAATTTGGTTTCGACCTGGAGGGGGATGTGTCACGAGAAAAATCTTATTTCTCTGAAATAACAAAAATCTAAAGAGATTCCAATAATTAAATAAGTACTACAAGGATATGTACTATACCTTCTACTTTTATTGTGTTCTCAGAAAAAATGTTTAAAGAGGTGCTAGAACACATCAATTAAGGCATATCAATTAACGTAACATTAGTGAATAATCTCAGATATGCAGACGATACAATACTTCTTGCGGACAGCAGAGGGCTGCAAATTTTGACTGCAGACTGCGAAACGTATGAAATAGCTCTGAACAAAAAAAGAACAAAAATTATAATTGTCAGTAAGAACAAGATTGAAGACGAAACAATCTACGGTAAAGGAAAAGCTTTAGAGAAAGTCCCCAGATACAATTACTTGGGATGTGAACTAAATGAACAATGGGATCTCAGCCTCGAAATAAAACGACACATAGAGATTGCCAGAAGCGCTTTCAATAAGATGAAAACAGTATTATACAATCGAAAACTGGAAACAGAAATTAAATCTAGAGTATTGAGATGCTATGTATTCTCTGGAACAAGGCAGAAATCGTCTTACTCCATAAGAAGGGAGATATCTACGACCTTAGAAACTACCGACCCATTAGCTTGCTGTCACAAGTATACAGAGAGCACGTAAAGGTTGGAATAAATTCATTTTCTCGAAAATGGACGATTTTGGAAAAAAAAAACCGAAACAGGTCAATTTTTATTTTTAAATTACGACATTTTGGCATATATATCATCCTAGCGACGTCACCCATTTGGGCGTGATGACGTAATCGATGATTTTTTAAATGAGAATAGTGGTCATGTTATAGCTCACTTGAAAGATAATTCAATTCTCTATTTAGTAATATAAACATTAACACAATTGTTTATACAGGGTGTCCAAAATTTTTTTTGAATTAAATATATTGACATAAAAAGAAGAATCTGTGTAATTTATTTAATTCAAAATACATTCTACTGCTATCAGACAACAGGAAAAAATCTTCATTTGAGAAATAAATATTGTTTTTTACAAAGTCAATATTAAAGCAGTCACCCATCTGCCTCTTGACAATGTGAGCATTTAATTTAATCGAAAAGCAATGATTTTTTTTTTCAAATACACATTTTTTCTGTTTTCTGAGAGCAGTAAAATGTATTTTGAATTAAATAAATTACACATATTCTTCTTTTTATGTCAATAAATTTAATTTAAAAAAATTTATATGTATAAATAATTATGTTAATGTTTATATTACTGAATAGAGAATTGAATAACCTTTCAAATGAGCTATCACACGACCCCTATTCTCATTTAAAAAAAATCATAGATGACGTCATCACGCCCAAATGGGTGACGTCGCTAGGATGATATATATGCCAAAAGATCGTAATTTAAAAATAAAAATCGACCTGTTTCGGGATTTTTTTCCAAAATCGTCCATTTTCGAGAAAATGAATTTATTCCAACCTTTACGTGCTCACTGTATAAGCTATTCACAAGAGTTATTATAGTCCATGTGGTGAGAACGCTCCCGTCTGAAAAAATTTCTGATTCGGTTTCTTTGTGGATTCTTATTCAAAAACATCTCCTTTAAACAAATCTGAAGGGTGCGGGGCGGAATTTTTGGGCAGAAATTGTTTAAACAATATTTTTAAACAAATACAAAAGATCATCTTTTTGACCCGAGGAATATTTTTCAAGTTTTTTTCTGTCATTCTAAACAATAAAGGTATCTTGTTATTTTTCTCAAAAGTTGATAGTTTTCGAGTTATAGGCGATTTAAAATCTGAATAATGCGAAAATACGCATTTTAAACTTATATTTAAATTAGTATTTTTGAGGTTGCCAAGTACTTGAATTGTAGTTTAAACATTCATTTTCAAGATTCTGCAGACTGATCGGGACTAACTTCAATTTACAGCGTTGTTATTTAATTGTTAATTATGCGTGTCCATCCGATTTTTTTGCCGGTGCGGCGCGCACTTTTCCAAAAATCTCCGATTTTGCTCCAAAAAATATATTTTTTATATTTTCCGTGACATTCTAAATAAAATAGGTTTCTTGTCATTTTTCTCAAAAGTTAAGAGTTTTAAAGTTATAAGCGATTTAAAATCCGAAAATGCGCTTTAAATCGCTTATAACTTTAAAACTATTACCATTATTACCTTTTGAGAAAAATGGCAAGAAACCTATTTTATTTAAAATGTCCCAAAAAATCTAACAAATATATTTTTCGGAAGACAATAGGAGATTTTTGGAAATAGTGCGCGCCGGCAAAAAATTGGATGAACACGTATAGTTAACAATTAAATAACAATGGTGTAAACTTAAGTTAGACCCGATCAGTCTGCAGAATCTTGAAAACTAATGCTTAAACTACAATTCAAGTACTTGGCAACCTTAAAAATGCTAATTTAATTATGAGTTTTTAAGCCTTGAAATTGCGTATTTTCGCATTTTTCAGATTTTAAATCGCCTATAACTCAAAAACTATCAATTCTTGAGAAAAATTACAAGATACCTTTCTTGTTTAGAATGACCCAAGAAACCTAAAAGAATATTCCTCGGGTCAAAAAAAGGTGATCTTTTGTATTTGTTTAAAAATATTGTTTAAACAATTTCTGCCCAAAAATTCCGCCCGGCACCCTTCAGATTTGTTTAAAGGAGATGTTTTTGAAAAGGAATCCACAAAGAAACCGAATCAGAAATTTTTCAGACGGGAGCGGTCTCACCACATGGACTATTACCAACAGACTAGGAAGTAAGTTGGATTTCTATCAGCCAAAAGAGCAAGCAGGTTTTAGAGCAGGATATGGCACGAATGATTATTTACAAATAATTAAGAACTTAATAGAAAAGAGTGTTGAATATAACAAGCCATTAGTCCTGATATTTGTTGACTACGAAAAAGCTTTTGACACCATAAGTCATCAAAAAATGCTAAAAGCCTTAACAGAGTGCCATATAGATCATCGCTATATAAGCGTGATTATTATATCAGTAGTGAAACTGGCAGATAAAAAGACCAACTTATTTAAAATAAAACGGGGAGTGCGACAGGGAGACACAATTTCGCCAATATTGTTTACAACATTATTAGAACATATGTTTAAGAACGCAAATCTGAGTGAAAAGGAATTAATATCAACGGAGAAATACTTAGTCATTTGAGATTCGCTGACGATATTGTTCTTTTTGCTGACAGCATCGATGATGCAGTATCGCAACTGGGGAAACTATACCTAGCCTCCTAACAAGTTGGATTAAAAATCAACCATACAAAAACACAAATCATGACAAATCTTGTGTTAAGCGAAAAGATTTCAGTAAATGGCATGCCTATTGAAGAAACCATCTCTTATAAGTACTTAGGACATGAGATACGCATAGGAAGAGATAATCAAACGTGCGAACTAAGCGGCCGCATACGACTCACTTGGGTGGCATTCGGCAAGCTGAGCTATGTTCTTAAGTCAGAACTGCCTCTGTGTCTCAAAAGAAAAGTCTTTGATCAGTGTGTGTTGCCAGTACTTACCTATGGTGCAGAAACTTTAACAATAACCAAGAAAGTAAGAAATAAAATTTGTGTTACCCAAAGAGCTATGGAATGCTCAATGTTAGGCATTTCTCGTTAGGATCGAATTACGAACAGGGAGATAAGACGGAGAACAGAAGTGACGGATACCATAGAAAGAATTATGACCCTAAAGTGGACCTGGGCTGGACACATAGCTAGAATGTTGGACAACAAATGGACACAGCGAATAATACACTGAAGACCAAGACAAGAAGCATATCGAGGTAGAGATTGTCCGCTAACAAGATGGTCTGATGACATAAAATGGATCGACAAAAACTGGATGCAAACAGCACAAAAGAGAAATGCATGGAAAAGACTGAGGGAGACCTATATCCAGCAGTTGATAGATCCTGGTTGAATGATGATGATGATTTATTCTCTGTCCTTTTCCCTGTAATTGAAAAAAGACTTGCCAGCTTTGAGATATGGTGTTATCGAATAATGTGGAAAATACATATCGGAATATTAAGAAAGATGAAAAATTGAATACTCAACACTATGAAGAAAAGAAAAATGGGCTACCATTTATAAAAATATGAGTTGATGTGATTAGTTATACAAGGGAAATTGGAAAGAAAGAGAGGATCGGGCAGACGACAAAATTAAAGTAGTAAAGTGGAAAACAACAATAGAACTCTTCAGAATCGCTTCAGAGAGAGTTAAATGGGCCGTGATGATTGCCAATGTCCTTAAAGGCTGAGGCACATGAGGAAGAAGAAAAAAGCTGTATTGCGTTAGTATTAGATACCTTAAAGTGTCTTTTTGCTTATTGTACTGAAGTTAGTGTTGCCCAAATGCAAGACCAAGACGAGGCTTAGACAGTCTTGGTCTTGGTCTTGCGCCAATATACCTGGTCTTGGTCTTGGTCTTGGTCTTGGTCTTGAACTCTCGGTCTTGGTCTTGGTCTTGCAGCAAGAGTCTTGCAAATCTCGCAGTTACCCATTAGCCTATTGCTATTTATTTATTAAGCGTTACTTTAGATCTTAGAACAACGTACATTTCACATATTCTAAAAGTGTCGGTGGGGGATGGCGTCTATTCGTAGTATTATAGTATAAGGGAGAGAAAGTATTCGAGATCACATTATAATTGTAAAAACATTTTTTATTTAGCTAACGCCTCGCCAACTAATGGCCATTGGCATGGTAGGTACGGTGAATTTTACAGTTAGGTACCTAGTGTCATGTGTAGTGTGTGTGTTGAGTAAGTGTCTTGTTACTTTGCAAAGTCGACGTCATTGTCTTTGCAAAAAGACGCTAATTGTATCCGAACGTCTGCGGTCCCTCCGAATAACAAATGTTATATTATTTGTTATTTCATTATTTCGAATACGTCCTCTCTTTACACCGACTATAACGACTATAGACGTCATCCCCCACCGGCACCTTTAGAATCTGTACACTGTAACAAAGTAGGTACATTTTAATCTTGAATTAACATAGCGATAGTAATGACCAATAAAATTAATAAATGTCTAAACTGACATTGGGTAAGGTGTGAACCCACGATCTAAGCGACCAGTGCCTATGCTCTAACTAACTGAGCTATCCATGGTCCACGGGAGTCACTCTGTTTTTTAATAAACGTTTGCCTTTGATAAGCTTACATGTGCTAAACCATGGTTAAAATACAAAGAAAAACAAATTAATGACATAAAGTTGACTGTATTTCAAAGACTATCTATCTAGAAAGAGATTCATCGACCCCCACCTTATATGAAATGAAATAAAAGAGTTATACAATTTGCAATTTATTTAAATAAAAAATAAAATACAATGCAAATTAAATTACAGAACAGTACGCAATTGCTTTGACGTTACTGTTACTTTATCTTTGTATTAATTTTTTTGGCCAAGAATTAATACAAAATACATAATACAATTCTTTATACTCGTTACTATAGTCCAAGTAATGAAGCTTACAATAGAACAAAACCTCGCAATTTTTACAGAATGGATCGATTTGCTTGAAAATTTGAGAATAAGTAGTGGATAGTCCAAGGATCAAAATCTATATGATGTCGAAAGGCGCTTTTACCATGGGGGTGGTTGCCACCCCATCTCCGGGGTGGAAATTTTTTATTATATTTAGACCGCAAAAGTTGGTAAAAACATTAATTCTAAGCAAAAAACGCTCTATACATTTTTTGACAAAATCAGTACTTTTCCATTTATTCGCTATCGAAAGTGTTAGTTTTATATCGAAAAGATCAATGTTTTTAATCAGTTTTCTGCTAATAACTGAAAAAGTTTTCGTTTTATCAAAACAATTTTGCTTAATAAAAATGTACCTTTTGAAAAAATAAACAATTATTTTTAAATTTTTTTCTTAAACCAATAGTAATCGAGCTATATAAGCGTGATATACTACTTTTATAAACGAGCTATACTTTTTTATATGTTAGCTCTTCTTCGCCAATGCTCAATATTGTAGATTCAAACTCAAACGACGGAAAAAGTATGCATTTTTCGAGGATAACTCGTTGAAACTAATTTAAATTATTTAAAAATATCTATCTCTAGAAATAAAAAAAGTCTCTAGCTCAAAAATTAAGTAACTTATAATGAAAAAAATGTCAGTCCCTATTTTTTTCAGCAAAAAATTTATCGGAAACAACCCCTTTATCACCAGCCTAATTAACATTAGTCATTGATCCTGTTTGGCCTTCTTTATTTATCTTTTAGGTAGGTTCTGGTAGTTTGACCGGCTTAAAATTATTAGTTTTTAAGAAAATGGAGTTAAAAGCGAATAATTAATTTGTGTAGTTTGGTAAAAAATGCCCTTTTCTTCGGAATAGAAAGATTAGCATCAGAGATACGAAAAAATGTTTCAATATGAAATTGTAGTTTATTTAATTCCCAAGAACATGGTTTGCAAAAATTTTTCCTATGGCAAAAATTAAGTGAGCTATTGACAATTAAAACTTGTAATAACATGCAAAAACCGCCTTTACCAACCTTTTCAAAGTCACCCCTTTTTGAGACTGAGGGTTTTAAAAGGATTTAATATTAATAGCCTTATAGATCTCATAAAAACCTATAAAATTATTTATCACCAAACTTTCTAAAATAAAAAATTAAAAAGTTACGGTTAAAAAATCAATATATTTAAAAAAAAAACAAAAGAGAAATCCAATTAGAAGCATAATAATGTAAGTTAGCGGTATTTTTAGTCATTTGCCTTATTCATTCTTCTTTATTTATGTATTATTATTAGATTCTTGACGTTTGACTGGCATATAATGATTAGTTTTTAAAAAACTGAAATTAAAAGCGAATAGCGAATTTTTGTAGTTTGGTAAAAAATGCCATTTTCTTCAGAATAGAAAGATAACATCAGAGATACGAAAAAATGATTCAATATGAAATTGTAGATTATTTAATTTCCAAGAACTTGGTTTGAAAATATTTTTTCTGCGGTACAAATTGAGTGAATTGTAAATGAGTACCTATACCTAAAAACATTGATTTCTCAGATATAAAACTAACACTTTCGATAGCGAATAAATCGGAAACTATTCATTTTATCAAAAAAATGTATATAACATTTTTTGCTTAGAATGAATGTTTTTATCAACTTTTGCGGTCAAAATATAATAAAAAATTTCCACCCCCGAGATGGGGTTGCAACCACCCCCATGGTAAAAGCGCCTTTCGGCATCATATAGATTTTGACCCATGGACTATCCACTACTTATTCTCAAATTTTCAAGCAAATCGATCCATTCTGTAAAAATTGCTAGGTGAAAAGCTTCAATTCCTGGACTACCATCCAAAGTATCCAATACCGTAAGTATTAGGATATTGTTACTTTCCCTATAGTCCAGGGCGCATCTGTTTTGAGATGGACGTTGAGAGGTGACTCAAATTTTTTTGCAGAAATTGCTTGAAAATAACTTAAATAATAATATTTGAGTTATCCTCCCACTCAAAATGGTCCAGAACATTGTTTAAATTATCAAAATGTTAAAATATGAAGGAAAAATTCGATTTTTTTATTGGTTTTTTGATTATAACTTTAAAACTATTTATTTCTGAGAAAAGTTGTACTGACATAAAAGTTGCGTAATTAAATTTTCTACAATATAGAAATGGCTAAAAATTTAAAAAATAGTCACCCTTGTTGCAAAATGGCAATAATTGCGAAAAAAAAACATACAAAAACAAGTATTTGCATTTTACGTTTTTCAACCATTTATGCCATACTTAGGACCTTCATATTTTACCCAGAAAAACTTTATGATATAGTTAAACAGCACTGTAAATTTCATTAAGATTGGTTTGATTAATTTTGCAAAATAAATTTTGCAATCCAGCTTTCGCAAAAAATTTTTTTTTTAATGTTACAGGACTGAAATAAAGCAATTAGCAAGTTGAAATTTTTTTGCTTATAGAAGTGTACTGTACCTTTCATTTGCAATTTGCAGAATTAAAATCGATTAATTACCACGGCGTCAGGAAATTTTTTAAATAAACATTAATTTTTGGTGCTACGCGCAGGACAGCGGTGTTCGATTCACACAAGTTGATTTCCACCAAAATTTCTTCCAATCTTTATCTAATATATTATTTTCTTACTCTATATTTTGTTGTATTTTAATATTTTATTTCCACAAAAGTCAAACTAATTTTATTATTGTTTGTGAAATATTGTTTAAACAATTGCGTATGTTTAGAAATAATAAACTTCTATTCTCTAAGTTAAAATATATGAACAAAGAAAGTTTTTGCTTAAAAAAGTGTTATTTCAAAGGATAGAGTATGTGTTTTTAATTTGGAATAAACAAATTTATTTATTTATATCAAAATGTAATAAAAATTAAAATGTATCAATCATTATCAAAGGTCATTGAAATGCCCAATCAAAGCAAATTATCCGCTGTCCTGCGCGTAGCACCAATAATTAATGTTTATTTAAAAAAATTCCTGACGCCGCGCCGTGGTAGTTAATCAATTTTGGTTTTGCAAATTGCAAATTAAAGGAACAGCACACTTCTATAAGCAAAAAAAATTCAACTTGTTATCTGCTTTATTTTCAGTCCTGTGACATTTTGAAAAAATGAATTTCTTTTGCAAAAGCTGGATTGCAAAATTTATTTTGCAAAATCTGTTAAACCGATCTTAATGAAATTGACAGTCTTGTTTAACTGTATCATAAAGTTTTTCTGGGTGAAATATGAAGTTCCTAAAAAGTAGCATAAATGGTTGAAAAACGTAAAATGCGAATACTTGTTTTTGTATGGTTTTTTCGCAATTATTGCTATTTTCCAACAAGGGTGACTATTTTTTAAATCTTTAACCAATTCTTTATTGTAGGAAATTTAATTATGCAACTTTTACATCAGCACAAGTTTTCTCGAAAGTAAATACTTTTAAAGTTATAATCAAAAAACGAAGAAAAAATCGAATTTTTCCTTCATTTTTTGACATTTAATTATTTAAACAATGTTCCGGGACTTTTTGAGAGAGAGGATAACTCAAATATTATTATTTGAGTTATTTTCAAGCAATTTCTGCAAAATTTGAGTCACCTCTCAACGTCCAAATGTACTAATATTTTTACAGATGCGCCCTGGTCTACTAGTCCAATAGTCCAATACCTTATACCGTTACTTCGTTACTTTAAATATTTCGGTATTTTGTTTATAGGGCAGCTGGAATTATCTGTTAATTTGTCTCGTTACTTTTGAATAAAACTTTACTACTTTACTACTTTTAACATTAATACTACAATGATTAAAGTAATTTAAAAAAGCATGAAATTAGAGACTTCATCTTTAAGTTTAAAATGCGAACGTGTCAATGAAATTTTAACTGTTAATTTTTTGTTTGTAGTCTGCTGCGCGATTAAAAAGAATGATGAGTTTAAATTTCTTTATCAAAGATAAGGATACCGAAAACCGAAAAGGTAACATAATCTGTTTCGCGATTAACAACGCGACATGTATCGGTGTCATAAACACTAAAAGAATTGCATATCAAAGAAAGAAACTTATTGTTCATTATGTTAAAATATAATAGAAATAGAATGTTGTTTGATAGTTTTTTTTAGTCGAAAATAGCCGCGCATTTTCAGCAAATTTCGGTTTGTTTAACTGATATCGCACACTCAGCACAAACAATGTTTAGTCTAATAACCTAGCTAGGTCGATAAAATTTGTAATATTATATTTCTTATCAGCTAAGCTAAGATGACGTATACGTATTTTTAAAATATTGTGGCGGCTATTATCAAAATATGGACAATTAATTTCAGAGCGAAGAAAGCGTCTGCTTGGAAAAAATTTTCAAAATGTTTTATTTTTACATTGTACTTATGACCAGCCCTGAGTAGGTATCAAATGTGCAAAATTTTCTTTATTTCGATATTTTGATTCGCTATGTATGCTTATGGTATTGTTCGTAATGCGCATAAGTCCAATTTTACAAATTTTTGTTTTACATATTTTTTTGCGTCTCATAGTCTCTATTATACCTCTAAGTATATACCCGAAATATTAATACTTAAATGACACTCGGTCCTAACTGCAAGACGCAAGAGTCTCGCAGGGTTAGTCTTGTTCTTGCTCAAATCTTGCAGGCTCAGTCTTGGTCTTGGTGTTGCTAAAATTAGGCGGTCTTGGTCTTGGTCTTGCCAAAATGCAAGAACAAGACCAAGACTGCAAGACCCAGACCTATTTTGGGCAACACTAACTGAAGTAATGAAGTAATACAAAATACTGGACGACATTGGGAAAAAACCGGTAACGACTTACCTCCAGAATAAAACCCAACTTCCTAACATCGCTTGGAAATATCTTCTTAACGTGACCAATTTTCATATCTTTAAGATCTCCGACAATTTTGTCACCTAGTGTCAGATCTTCCCAAATTCTGACTTCAGAAACATTGTTATATACTAGAGCCATTGCTTTATTTATGTTGAACATTTGAAGATCACCATCATTTAGTTTTAGAAACAATATTCTCTCCAATTGGTCGGTTAGACGTGGCAAAGGGCAACATAAGCTAAAATAAAACGTTTGCAGTATTTTTATACTTGAACAGTTATATTTATCTAAATTTGTCAATTAGTGAAACATGGTTAATATTATAAACTAGGCGAAACCCAAGTGACTTCCATTTTTAAGTAAAATTAAAAATCTCTTAGGTCGGAAACAAATTCTGACTGTACGCACACTGTTTTCAAATGCTGAAAACGTGATCATGAAGCGAAAAAAGTGTCCGAGATTATTTCGGCCAGCAGAGAAAGTGAAAAAGGAGGCGTATATTGAAAACGCTGTAAAACGTTTTGTAGTTTATCAATTTTATTGCTGTAGAGCAGATTCTTCTTTTTTAAGTATATAGTAATGTAAGATGTAAGTTTACTTAAGATTACATTGCAATAAATGCCTTAAATTTGTTAATGCATAATAATAAATAGTAAAAATATACTTGAAATAATCAAAATTTTGTAAAATTTAAATTAAATTTTTTTTTTTTGTAAAATTTAAAAAGTACAAAATTCTGAATAATTCAGCGATTAATGTTTGTTAATCTTAAAATACACAGTAAGAACATACATAATCACTTTGGTTTAGGTGCCTATAACTGCCTATGCAGTGCTGGCAGTTGTTTGAATACAAAAGGGGTAAATGGCGCATATTACATGATGCAGGCGATTGTTGAGTATGTATGGGCGGTTGTACATAATAGGTTCTGAATATTGCCAATCATAAAGAAAATGTATTGATAATCAGCAATTTCAAAAGTCCCTTATCATACCGGGTGTCCACTTATATTTTCCCCCATTTTAATTGCCTATAACTTCTAAACGGCTCAAGATACAAATATGCGGTTTTCACTGAAATGTTTTATTTTAGTAAAAGTTTTGTCTGAATGGATTGAATTTTTTATATCGGTTTCAAATACGAAATAAAATATGGCGGATTTTTGAAAAAAACGTTGTTGACTTTTTTTTAATAGAACACCCAGTATATTCTTTTGTAAATTGAAAGAAAGTTCATTCACCTATCTAGCGATATAAAGTCCTTCAAAATCGGTTGTCAAATCACTGAGTAATTAATTTTTAAAATGAGAGGTGCAACGTGGATATCACATACTTAAATAACATAATTAACCAAGTTATGTGATTTCCACATTGCATCTCTCATTTTAAAAATTAATAGCTCAGTCATTTGACAACAGATTTTAAAAAATTTTATATTTTTGGATACATAAATGACCGTTTTTTCAAGTTTTTAGGTAAGTGACCATTTTTTATATCGCTTTTAAATAAAATAGGCGGATTTTTGAAAAAAAAACGTTGTTGACTTTTTTTTTGAAACACCCAGTATGTTTTCTGTATCTTGAAGAAACGGTCATTTACCTATCCAGAGATATAAAAATTTTTAAAATCGGTTGCCAAATGACTGAGCAATTAATTTCTAAAATGAGAGATGCAATGTGGAAATCTCATAACATACATAATATCATTTTGCTCAGTTATGTTATTTAGGTATGTGATATCCACGTTGCACCCCTCATTTTAAAAATTAATTACTCAGTGATTTGACAACCGATTTTCAAAAACTTTATATCGCTGGATAGGTGAATGACCTTTCTTTCAATTTGCGAAAAAATATACTGGGTGTTCCATTAAAAAAAAGTCAACAACGTTTTTTTCAAAAATCCGCCATTTTTTTTTTGTTCGTATTTGAAAGCCATATAAAAAATTCAATCCATTCAGACAAAACTTTTACTAAAATAAAACCTTTCAGCGAAAACCGCATATTTCTATCTTGAGCCGTTTAGAAGTTATAGGCAGTTGAAATGGGGGAAAATATAAGTGGACACCCGGTATAAAATTTTAAACAAATATGAGTTTAAAATAAAATTTTCGTATTTCTTTCGGCTATATTGGATCCGCCATTTTGTTTTAAAAGTAGTAATATTAGATTTGTAATTTTTCGACTTTAACTTAAAATATGACAAAAAAATTTGCGGTTTGATCTATATTTTCAATTTCTTCCCGCCATGTTGGATTCGCCATTTTGTTTTTCAGAAAAAATAATGTCAGATTCGTGATCAGCGATGTCAAAAACCCTTATGAACGAAAGTAATTCCGAAGTCTACAAACAATATAAGCTTTTCAAGGTTCATGACCACGTTTTCGGCATTTGCAACCACAATGGTACGGTGCGTCATCCTTCTGTAATTTGCAAGGAAAAAGGGCGATAAATGAATAGATGAGGGAAATCTAAAATATGCATTCCACAACACGTCAATTTATCTGGGCAAACATCATAGTGCGGGTTTATAAATGCTGTTGGTACGAGAGAAGCTTTGTTTTCAATACAAGTTTTATTCCAGAGATGCAGAGACGTCCATTGCGACGTATACGCACGTATGGTTCATTACGAGAAGACGTTTGATCGAGTGCAACACGCCAAGATGATGCAAATACTAAAAGAAGCAGGAATTCACAGCCAATATCTGAAAATAATTCGAAACCTTTACTGGAATCAAACTGCAAACCTCAGAGTTGACGGTGAACACACCGAATATGTGAAAATCATGCATGGAGTGAGGCAGGGCTGTATTTTGTCCCCCCTAATTTTCAATCTTTACTCTGAACTCTGAGAGAATATTTATCGAAGCTTTGCACGATACTGAAAAAGGTATTCGACTAAACGGGTACCGGCTAAATAACATCAGGTATGCAGATGACACCATAGTATTTGCGGACAACCTAGAAGACCTACATGTCCTCATGAACAAAATCACGTATAGTGGAGTCACTGAAGGTTTTCACCTCCGATTTCGTTGAACCTTCATCGACTTTCATGAAAATTGGTAAGTAGTTAGAAGCTACTTCAAGGAACAGAGGTGACATGATGTTAACTTGCGCTTTTACCCTGGGGGTTGTTGCCACCCCTTCTCGGGGGTGAAATTTTTTTATTAAAAATAATACCAGAAATCGATAGAGGGGCAACTTCTAAGCAAAATTTGTTATATAAAGTTATTAACGTAAATCAATACTTTTTGAGTTATTAAATATCAAAGATGTTATTTTTTCTTAAAAAAATGCATGTTTTAAAGCTGTTTTTCACGTATTACTCAAAAACTGTAAGCTTTTGTAAAAAAGCTATTATCACCAAAATTAAAGATAATAAAAAATTTAATACACTCCCTACTTAAAGAACTAAACTAATGTTATTTTAAAGTGAGTTGTGGGTAATTGAATGTATATTTTTTTCGACGAGTACTCAAATCTAAGTATTCAAGTTTACATAACGGGAAAACGATGCATTTTATAGAATATACTTGTTAAACACTTGTCAAAGTACTTCGGAATACCTATCAAATGAGCTTCAGTAGAAGTTAATAGCATCAAAATTAAGCAAGTTATGATGAAAATAAGAGAACCCTTTAGATTTTTTTAGGAAAAAGTTAAAAACTAAACATACGCCATTTCCGCAAAAATTAAAATTTGTAGTAATCTTCACAAGAATTTCTTTATGTTATGATAGTTAATTATTTCAACAAATTTGACCGGTTTAGAATGCATATTTTTGAAAAAAAGTTATAATTTAAAAGAATCAGAATTTTTATAATTATCGTACTTTTCATTTTCTTTTGATAATAACTCCAAAAATACTCAATATACGTAAAAAGTGATAAATAACTAAATTTTAGGTTTTTTCTGTAATAAATATTTTACCCATTTTACTATTTTTGTAGAGTAAAAAATAACCAAAATAGAAACGTTTAAAATTTCAATTTTGCTGCGAGAACCATGTAACCGGGGCCATTTAACCTTTTATTTTTTAAAAAAGTAAGAGGTATAAATGACTATTTTGACGTTTTTTAATAGCTCTTGGAATAAAATTTTAACCAGTCATTAGATGAACTTGCTACTTTAAAATTTAACGGAGTTATTTACAAAAAAAACAATAACATTTTTTAGAAAATTTTTTAAAAGATACATTTTGAAACATTTTTGGTGCATAAACTTTAATGCTATCAACTTGTTCGAGCACTTATTTGATAGATAGTTCAATGTGCTTTGACAAATGTTTAATAAGTTTATGTTATAAAATGCATCATTTTCCCGGTATTTAAGCTTGAATACTTAGATTTGATACTTAGAGTAAACCAATTATGGTTTGTTCAACAGTAAATGGTTTGAGTTCAATTAGTGCGGTCTTAAATATTATTAAATTTATCTGACCTGGCCCATTGTTAAGACCCACCCGGAGCGATAAGCCACCGAGGTAGACAGAGTTGGTCTTTTGCAATTAACACTGACTATACGGTACTTCCATAATAAAGTCTAAAACAAATTTTACCTGAAACCGGGCCTTTTATACTATTATCGGTTAATCCGGGCTGTTTATAGTGGTAACTAATTGAACTTGACCATTTACTGTTTAACATACCATACCTATAACTCACTTTCAGTTAACATTGAAAGGTTTTTCTAGTAAGGAATTTATTTGATTTTTTAGTAGCCTCAATTTTGACAATAATAACTTTTTTGTAAAAACTTATAGTTTTTGAGTTACTTATGAAAAATCGGCTAAAAACATGCATTTTTCTCACGAAAAATTAAAATCTTTGATCTTTAATAACTCAAAAAGTTTTGATAACTCTATATAACAAATTTTGCTTATAATTTGTCGCTCTATCGAATTGTGGGGTTATTTTTTATAAAATAATTTTCACCCCCGAGAAGGGGTGGCATCCACCCCCATGGTAAAAGCGCAAGTTGGCACCAAGTCACCTTTGTTCCTTGAGATATCCTCTAACCTCTCACTAATTTTCGTGCAAATCGATGGAGGTTCAACGAAATCGGAGGTTATAGCTCATATTCACCTTCAGTGACTGCACTAGTATTATAGTCAACAATATGGACTCAATATAAACGTAAAGAAAACAAAGCTGATGATCGTCAGCAAGAAAAAGATAACAAAAGGTCTACTCTATATCAACCAAACCCCTGTAGAAAGAGTGAGGCACTACAACTACCTAGGCACCATAATAAATGAAGAATGGATCAACAACCAAAAGATAAGAAAGAGCGCGCATCGGAAAAACTAGATCAATCTTTAAGCGTATGGGTGCGTTTTTCAAGAGCCACAACCTTTCTCTTGGTATAAAAGTAAGAATGTTGAGATGTTACGTATTCTCTGTCCTTTTTTATGATGTTGAATCATAGACCTTGAACGAGGATATGTGCCGAAAGTTGGCAGCATTTGAGATGTGGCTATATCGGAAAATCCTTAAAATCCCATGGACTGATCGGGTCACAAAAGAGGAGGTCCTGAGAAGAATGGGGAAGAACTGAGAGGTACTGACCACCATCAAATCTCGAAAGTTGGAATACTTTGGACACGTTATGCGAAATAAATCCAGATATGCCCTTCTACAAGCCATCTTGCAAGGAAAAATATTTGGAAAGCGAGGTCCAGGAAGAAGAAGAACATCCTGGTTAAAGAACCTCAGAACCTGGTTCAACACAACATCTGTGCAGCTTTTCCGCGTTGCTGCAGATAAGGTGAAGATTGTCATGATGATCGCCAACATTCGTCACGGATAGACACATCAAGAAGAAGAAACATCATACGAATTTTGATTACTACTAGCACTCAATTCGTGAGTAACAACGAATATAAATAAACACAGTTCAAGGGCGGATCCAGGGCCGATTTTCGGTGGGGGCCATGGGCTGTTTTGGGGGAGTAACGGGGGACTGGGGGAATTTTTTAAAAATTATGGCTAAGGTGGTGAGTTTTTAGGCATTTCTCACACACTTTTGAGTGGCATAAAGACAATCAAAACTTATTGTTATTAAAGTAATATTAAAGTCAGTACCGATTCCTACACATTTCTTCGGATCCAAGTGCAGTTCTTTCAACAAGTTTAATACTATTTTTCCCAAAACTTCTCCTGTCAGGCGTTGTTCTTCCCCTCTTTCTTGACTTTCACCAAGTATTTTTATGTTCTCATAAGCGTCAATGAACTTCATTAAATCTTCACGAATGTTGTTATTGTGTATGTACATATCTCAAATTTAGAGAAAGCTGTTCCACGTGGGATACGTCGGTCGTTTCGTCAAATATAACAGAGTAATAATTTGAACTTTGAACCTGGTTCATTATTTGCTCAATTATTTCTTCACCACAATACGTGTATGTTGCTCGGGAAGGTGCTGTGGATCTTCTTCTTTGAGTGCCTCTCCTATCGGAGATTGGATATCATTAGGGCAATTCTAATTGTATTTACTGCTGTTTTGAACAATTCGTTAGTGGTACAGCCAAACCACTCTCTCAAATTTCTCATCCAGGACATTCTTCTACGGCCTGGATTTCTTCGTCCTTGGATTTTTCCTTGCATTATATTTTGTAGGAATGTGTACTTTTGTCCCCTCATCAGGTGGCCTAAGTATTCAAGTTTTCTCTTTTTTATATTCAGTAGAACTTCTGGCTCGTTATTTATTCTGCGTATTACTTCTTCATTTGTAATTTTATCCACCCAAATTATTCCTAGTATACGGCGGTAGCACCACATCTCAAAGCTTTCAAGATTTTTAATATTCCTCTGTTTAAGAGTCCATGACTTAACACCGTAGAGCAAAGTACTGAATGCATAGCATTTTAACATTCTAGTTCGTAGATTAATACTAATATCACGATTACAAAATAATTTTTTCATTTTTATAAAAGTAGACCTGGCAATTTCAATACGTCTTTTTATCTGGTGATTTTGGTCACCTGTTTCATTGATAAGGGTTCCCAAGTATTTGTATTCGTTTACTTTTTCAAGTTGGGTACCGTCTATTGTGATACTATTGTCATTTATTGGATTCTTACTGAAGGTCATATATTTGGTTTTTTTGACGTTCATCCTTATGCCGTAGTTATTACATATCTCATTCATACTTTCAACTAGATGTTGTAGATCTTCCGCTGTTCATGCCATTATCACAGTATCGTCAGCATATCGATTGTTATTGATAACTTCTCCATTGACTATTAAACCTTAGTTTGCATATGAGAGAGCTTCTTGGCATATTTGTTCGCTATAGATATTAAACAAGAGCGGTGACAATATACAACCCTGTCGTACCCCTCTACGTATTTCTATTTCGTCCGATGTTTGGTCCGATGCTGTGGATAGGTGTTGGTTAAGAGTCTCATCTCCTGATGCGATTTTAATCCTAAACAATTCCCTGAAATTTCCCTCATTGATTGGTCCAGCATCTTCGTCCAGAAGCAGAAGGCAGCATCATCACGATGACCCCTTAGAGGAATATTTGGTCGACCTAAGAACACTATAGACTCTAATATTGGTCGTAGTCTTTCCCTATTTTCTTGTATCTGTTTAGACCTCTGAGAGTATATTATCTGGTTAATGACTGACTTTTGCGGGTTGCGATAACTTTGCAGAAAATCCAGTCCAGCCTAAACGCACTCCTTGTGATATAATGTTTTTTCATGGGTGTATGGCTCCGTCTGTGCCCATGAGTTTGGGGAAAGATATTTAAGGTTTCGTGGCAAGGTTTTGGGCTGTTATCCCTTTATTGTGACCACATTTTTCATTCTTTTCTTATTTGTCTTCTTTTTATTCTTTGTGTGTACAGATTATGGAAATTGATATCATTTTGATGGCTGCCAAGGTCGTTCTAACAATTGGCACTTTGTAAAATTACCAACATTCTGATTTACAAAACATCCTATGTCAGTCTTGAAGCCTCCGTTACTACTTTTGTTCAATTCTAGTCCAGAAGACATCTTTGGTTATTCCTTGTTTTGTACATAATATATGTATATGTGTTTGACACTAAACACATTTGAACTGCAAATATTTAAATTTATATTTTTTAAATTCTCGGAGGGGGCCATAGCCCCCATGGCCCCCTTTCTGGATCCGCCCTTGACACAGTTAAGATTTAATTTCGTTTGAGAGACCACATGTTTCGATATCTTGATCTCCTTAGAACAGCCCGTGGTTGCTCTGAATCGAAACCAAATCCAAATGCCATGTAAACGAATTGTCGTAAGGCATATGCGCCCTAATTCCCAGAGACAAACAATTTTATAAACTGTCTACGATTTATTTATTTAGCGTATGGCTTAAGTATATCACAGAACATATTTAGATTTATGCATTATACAATGCATCACAAACAGATGTCCAATTTTTTTATATATTCGATTGACCCTTCGGTTGCCATTACAAAGTCTATAGGGTCGCCTGTGTATGCTCTGCGTGGGCAGTCCTGAACAATGTGACTGATCGTCTGTCTTGCAGCGCCGCAGTCACAAGAAGGCGAGGGGAGTTTACCCCATCTGTGGAGGGAGTCGGCGCATCTTCCACAGTTTGTTCGAATTCGATTAAGGGCTGCCCAAATCTTACGGGGACGTTCAAATTCGCCAGGTTTCCCTATGATGTCCGGTAGACTATGGTAATGTGGATCTGTCCTACTTTCCCAATCTTCTCTCCATCGGGTATTTAAGTCAAAGTTGGATTGCTGCAGCGCTTGAGCAGATTGTAGAGGGGGTAACCTGGATCGGAGACGGTTTCCAAGAATATCGGGGATGTCGTTGTGGACTAGAAGCTGGCGACTGTCCATTATTTTGTTATATTCTTTAACCAATGCATGTTCGCGGCGTAGGTTGGGTGGTGCTATATTACTAAGGGTAGGTAGCCACATTGTAGGGGTGGGCTTAATTGTGCCTGTTATCATACGCATAGTACGGTTTAGTTGGGTGTCGACCAGGTTTGTATGCCTGCTATTTAGCCACACTGAAGCACAGTATTCTGCCACCGGATATATCAGGCCAAGAGCAGAGGATCTTAATGTTGATGCTGTGGACCCCCATGTAGTGCCGCAGAGTTTCTGTATTATATTGTTGCGTGTTTTCAATTTTGCTGCTGTTTTCGTCAGGTGTTCTCTGAATGTGAGCGTTCTGTCTAGAGTAACCCCAAGGTATTTCGGGTATTTATTGTGTTTTAACAGCTTGTTATTAAAATACACTCGCAATTCTCTGTTTGCCAACTTGTTGTTTAGATGAAAAGCTGATACTTCAGTTTTTGTAGTACTTGGCTGTAGTCTCCATTTCTTAAGGTATTCGCTGAGGATGGATAAGTCATTCGTGAGAGTGATTTCTGTAGTTTCTAAAGATTGGTGGCTTGTTGCAAGGGTCCAGTCGTCAGCATATCCAAACTTCCGAGATTCGGTTTCAGGCATGTCAGCAATATAGAGGCTGAAAAGTAAAGGGGCAAGGACAGAACCCTGTGGAAGACCATTGTTAAGTTTCATCTGTCTACTCGTCTCCTTTCCCATTATAACCTGGAAGGCTCTGTTGGTCAGCATGTTGTCAATGAGGTTAATTATCTTTCTGCAGGGGATAATGCGGGCCAGTTTATATATTAATCCCTGTCTCCAAACAGTATCATATGCTGCTGTTAGATCTATAAATAATGTTGCTGTCTTTTGTTTCTTTTGAAAACTAGCTTCTATAAAAGTTGTTAATGACAGCACTTGGTCCGTACAGCTTCGATGAGGGCGGAAGCCAGCTTGTTTAATGGGGACATTTTCTAGTATCCTGTGACTAATTCTGTTGAGGAGAAGCTTTTCTAATAGTTTATATACCATGCTGAGT
The DNA here is from genome assembly GCF_917563875.1 of Diabrotica virgifera virgifera. Classification (NCBI taxonomy): domain Eukaryota; kingdom Metazoa; phylum Arthropoda; class Insecta; order Coleoptera; family Chrysomelidae; genus Diabrotica; species Diabrotica virgifera. The sequence goes on along the minus strand of NC_065449.1, from coordinate 88,887,535 downwards.
AGAGCTATGGGGCGGTAGTTTTCTGGCTTATCGTTTGATTTGCCCGGTTTCGGAATGGCAATTATCTTTGTTCGCTTAAGTGAGAAAGGAATGTTACCTGACTGAAGTATATCATTAAAGAACATTGCAAGCCACTGTTTCGTGTATGCACCACTGTGTATCAAGAACTCTGGATGGATACCATCAAAGCCAGGTGCTTTACCTGATTTCATTTCTTTCAGCGCATGTGTGATTTCATAAATAAGTATTCTTGCTGAATATTCGGAGTTTGTTCTGTTCATTTGTTTTAATGCCCTTAAGTCTCTTTTCACGTTGGTAGTATGTGTTCGATCTCGTGGAGCTCTGGATAGAGATACTATATGGGAGGCAACCTTGTTAGGAGACATTTTAGACTCTCTGGATTCCAGCTGGTTAGCTCCTCCAATTTTCCGCAACAAGGACCATGCCTGCCGGCTTGATTTTTTGAAGTCAAGGTTTTCGACAGTCTTTATCCATTTTTGGCGTCTAGCTGTATCGATGTTGTGTAAAAGCTCATCGGCTATTTCTCGGTCACCACTTTCGAGAAACTTCGTGTATAAGTCTTCACATGTTTCAGTCCATCCAGGCACACGTATACGATCTACGATCTACGATATGTCTACGATCATTGAGGCATATAGTTGAAATTATTATACAATGGACAAATGAAAATAATATGACAATGTCCACAGAAAAATCCAATATTATGTTTTTCACCAGGCATAGGTTGCGCGCACCGGGAAACGTAACCTCGAGTGGGCGTACTATACTAGTGGTGAATCAGTATAAGTATCTAGGGATAGTACTAGATAATAAACTTCTGTGGACCAAACATATTCAATACATCAAAGGTAAGTATGAAAAAAAATAAATATACACCGAGAGAACAATTTCTTTTCTCCTAAAACACCGATTTCTTTGAGCAATATTTCTTAAAAGTTAACATATCCTATTAACTTAAACATACCGGTTCACATATAAAGAAACGAGTTTTTTAAACACAACTCAACAATTTCTTACAGATAATTTCTTCAATACTAAGAAATGCATTAATGGCTACATTTAATTTTCTTATCCTAAAGTTTTTATTTCTTAAATTGAAAACTACAAATATTTTGCAGTATAAGAAATATAATGTTAAGTTAATGCATATTTATATTTGTGAACAAGAAATTTTCTTGCAATTAAATAAATATTTTAAACCACAAGAAATAATTCTTCAGAAATACCCTCTGTAGTAACTGTGGTTATAAGATAAAAACTTTGTCATTAATGCCGAAATGTTACTTGCAAAGAGATTTTCTTCCACAAAAGAATTGCGCAGATTAACTATTTATGATTTAGTCGTCAGTGTTTGTCAAGATGGCGTGATATGTTCATGTTCATATAGATGGATGTTGGATTTATTGGTGTACTTTAAAAATTAACGGATATTTTGAAGGTACGTACATATATTATAGGTATTAAATAAAAGTAAATTGAGTAATTTAAGATGTAATAATAATATTGTTGCGTATCCGAATGGTTAAAAAAGAAATATAATAGTATCTTTATATGCTTTTTAGGTATAATGATGGACGACTCTGAAATAAAGGAGCTTATTATTCTGACTGGGAAATATGCCACAATTTAAAGCTGGGACAGAATGATATAATATATAGCTTCAGAACAATATTAAGAAAGGAGTTATTAACCAACTGCGCGGGACCTTCCAGAATTTCATACATGTAAGTACCTTTTTAAAAATGTGTATACTTATGTATCAACTATAATAGGTTTCTTGAATGTATCGTCTTCTACAAAAATATACAATATAACGCTATATCAAACATGGCGGGTGCAACGCTGAGGATTTTTTCTGTTAATTTATTTGAGATAAAGAAATCAGTTAGTCTAAAAGAAATATATGTTTATGGTTAAGAAATGTTATTGCCGAAAACCGTGAATTAGTTAATATGTATTAAATGACTTAGATGTAAACTAATAATACTTTCCCGTAATAAAATTTCTTAATGATTAGGTATGCTGTCTCTTTTAGATTAAAAAAATTAAGAAAATTACATATTATTATGTCTGCTTCAATGCTTTACATTGGTTGTATTTTCCCTCTTGTTTTAGCTAACAATGTTTATTGTGTGACTTAATATTATACAGATAAATAATTAATATTTCATTAACAAAAAGAAAAAAGTAAACAAATATATGTAGGTTAAATAATGCCATATGTTTGAACTAAATATGATTGATTATTATTAGTATTAATAGTTCTTACGTGGGGCCGTGTATTTGTTTCTTTTTGTATTTCCTAAATTTGTCAAAATAATTATATATATATCTTTATAAAAAAATTTTTATTAAAGTAAGTTTACTCTTTCTACATAACGATTTTGTTTTAGTGAATTGCTGATATACAAAGTGTTTAAGTGATTAACAAAAGAAGGAAAATTTGAGGAAGTGGGATTTGCCTCTCCATTCTTTTATTGTTGTGTAGAAGCCAGTGGTTTAAGGGTGGAGAAAATATTTGTATGTAATAATAACGTTTTATATCTTGTTTTATTAATAAGTAATGATTTTACCTTAACACAATGATTTATTTCGCCGTATGTAATATCACTTTATTTTCAAGAAATATTAACTTAACTCTAAATATACGTTAATCTCTGCGAAATATATTTCTTAACATTAAATAAATAAATTATTAATAGTAAAATAATAATATTCCTTACTAAGAAATATTATTGCTCAGAAAGAACAGTTTTCTAATGTGTAGAAAATATATTTTTATGACTAATAAAATTAATTAACATCAAGTGTAATTTCTTTCTGATAAATGGGTTTGAAGTTTGCCAGAAAGTGATAGTTCAATCATGTATAAGATATATTTCTTTGGCTATAGTAGAATTTATTTGAAATATTTTAGAAAATTATATCTTACATACAAAGATATATTTCTTAGGCAATATGCCAAGTCGATCTTTCTTAAATATTAATAAAGTTTCTTTATGTCAAGAATTTTTTTCTCTCGGTGTACTAAGGTGTATTACCAACAGAAAATGGGGTGCAGATCCCAAAACAGCTTTATTGTTCTACAATGCTTGTATTCGGTCAGTCGTGGACTATGGGTGTTGGATATATGGATCAGCAAGCAATACGAACTTAAAATTTTTAGATCGGATACAATACAGATGCTTGAGAATATGTTTTAGTGCAATGGTATCCACTCCAATAAACGTTATGCTAGCAGAGTGTAATGAAATCCCATTAAATTTACGTACACAATTTTTAGCTCAAAAATACTGCATAAAGCTAAGAAACACTGAGTCAGACCTTTTAACAAATCTGGCTTTATTAAACATGGAAAACTTAACTAGTAAATATTGGAGAATAAAAAATTCACCACCACTAACAGATGCATTCATTGAAACCAGGAATTTTACAGATTTACACAACAGTAAATTATTACCAATTTATAAATTTCCGTATAAAACTTTGATAAAAAAAACCCAGAATCATAATTCCTAAATATACAGAATCAAATCATTTAAATAATATTTTAGTAAAATCTATACTGAGCGACTTTGTGGATTACACAGTAATTTATACAGACGGTTCTAAAAATCAAACAGGAGTAGGATGTGCTATGTATGGGCAAAATACCTATCAACATAATAATTACAAATTATCTAGTATTAGTAGTATTTTTAATAGATGGGCTGAATACATAAGAGAATTGTTTGAGGACAACAGAAATAACATTGACAAGGTAAATGGTGAAACGGGACCTGAAATCCTAAAATGTGAAGTAGAAATGGCACTTAAAAATTCCAAAACTGGAAAGGCAAATGGACCCGATGAGGTTCCTACTGAATTACTAAAGCTCTTGAATGATGAATCAATAGGTATAATATTGCACTTATTTAACACAGTATACAATACTGGTATTATACCTCAAGAGTGGCTGCTGTCTACATTCGTTACACTGCCAAAGAAATCCAATGCAAAAGAATGTTCAGAACATCGAACAATATCTTTAATGAGCCATCTACTAAAGATATTTCTAAAAATCATCCACAACCGAGTTTATCAAAAGTTGGAGTCAGATATTAGTAATACACAGATGGGGTTCAGAAAAGGACTAGGTACTCGAGAAGCTCTCTTCGGTTTGAATGTTCTTACACAAAGATGCCTAGACGTTAATCAAGAAGTACATGCATGTTTTATCGATTTTGAAAAAGCGTTTGACAGAGTACGCCACGATAGGCTAAGAGACATTCTTGAAAGGAAAGACATAGATAATAAAGATCTGCGAATAATTCTCAACTTATATTGGAATCAGAAAGCTAACATCAAAATAGAAAACGAGATATCAAAAGCAATAGAAATACGTAGAGGAGTAAGACAGGGATGCATTTTGTCACCACTGCTGTTTAATGTATATAGTGAAAGCATCTGTCAGGAAGCCCTTTTGCAAGCAAATGTAATCAATGGAGAGGTTGTAAATAATATTCGATACGCAGACGATACTGTACTAGTTGCAAGAACAGTAGAAGAATTACAACGATTACTTACAAACATAAATATTGCTTGCAACAATTATGGCATAAACATTAATATCAAAAAAACCAAGTATATGGTCTTCAGTAAAATCATGACACAACCAGCACATATTAGTATAAACGGCATTCAAATTGAAAAAGTATCAAGTTATAAATACTTGGGAACTTTAATAAACGAAACTGGAGACCAAAACAATGAAATAAAAAGACGTATCGAAATTGCCAGGGCCACCTTCATAAAGATGAGAAAATTCTTCTGCAACAGAGATATAAGCATCCCTCTACGATTAAGAATGCTAAGTGGCTACGTATTTAACACGCTATTATACGGTGTAGAGGCCTGGACTCTCAAACAGAACAACATAAAAAATATTGAAAGTTTCGAGATGTGGTGCTACCGTCGAATGCTGAAGATAAGTTGGGTTGAAAGAATCACAAATCTTGAAGTAATACGAAGGATAGGAAGAGACCCAGAAATTTTATTAACGATAAAACGAAGAAAACTCGAGTATTTGGGTCACCTGATGAGAGGTCATAAATACGCATTACTTCAAAATATAATGCAAGGAAAAATAGAAGGAAAACGGAATCCAGGCCGTAGAAGAATGTCGTGGATGCGGAATTTGAGAGAGTGGTTTGGCTGCACCACTAATGAACTTTTTAGGTCAGCTGTAAACAAAATCAGGGTAGCCTTGATGATTTCCAATCTCCGATAGGAGTGGCACAAGAAGAAGAAGAAGAAGTAGTATTTTTACAGTTGAGATTATAGCCATCGAAAAAGCTCTAGAATGGATTAAAGAGAATAATATTGAAAAAGCTGTGATAATAACAGACTCCAGATCTGCAATATATGCAATTGAAAATACTAATTTTAGTTCATACAAATCAAAAATTTTATGTAATATAAAAAATAATTTGTCTAAAGTGGAAATAGTATTTATATGGGCAAAAGGGCATGCCGGTATACTGGGTAATGAGAAAGTGGATGAGTTGGCCAAAGATGCAATAAAAAAGGTGAGATACTAACTCACATTTTATCGACAGATGCAATAAATGACGTCAAAGTTAGAATAAATAAAATATGGAAAAAAGAATGGAAAAATATTACAAGCATGTCAAAAAATTTATATTTTTCTTTATATCAAGAACTTCCTCCGCCACCTGAATACATATTTAAATATAACCTGCCAAAGCAAGATTGCTACTATCGTCAGATTAAAAACTCGACACGGGAAATATGAGGCACATCTGCACAAATTAGGAATAATTAATTCATCAGTCTGTTTTTGTGATAATGTTTCGATTAGAGATTTAAACCATATTTTCTTGGAATGCAAAATTAACGAGAGATATATAAATCAATTATATTACAATTTACGACAAACACAAGTTCATTTTTCAATTAGTATAGAATATCTACTAAGTTGTCATAAAATGGAAATATTTAAATTACTCATAAACTACTTGAAAGAAACAAATATAATCATTAAAGTGAAATACGTATAAATATAACAAAACTAATAAATTGAGGTAAAAATAAAATAAAAATCTGTGGCTAACGGACTCGCATCCAAGCCATTTTTTCACACACACACACACACAAACAATTTTATAGCCATGTAAAATATTTGTAAAGAAAATGATTAAAGAATCATTTTCTCCAAGTCACCTACACCAGTGGTCAGAACATTTACTCATTGTAACTTGTTTTAAAAATTGTAAATAAATTGAGAGCTAAATAAAAAAAATGTAAGCGAATTAATATGAAATAATTTGCAATTGTTCGCTATAGCGAAACCTATCAAAAGCTAGGCGAAACTCAAGGGACCTATGAAAGGATGGGGTACAGGTGAAAATCACAATTTGTTTCCGTGTTAAGAAATCTTTTAGATTTTTATTTGTATTTATAAATGACTTCCTGGAATCGCTTCACCAGATGGACTTGCCTATACAAAAAATCACCACTAAAGAAGTTAGAAATATGATCCAGCATGAGATCAGTCCAAAAAAGCTCCAGGGTATGACCTGATCAACGGGAAAGTACTGCAGCAATTGATATGCAAAGGTCTGAAAATGATAACGCAAGTATTTAATGCAATATTTAGGCTAGATTACTACCCAAAACAATGGAAAGTTGCTCAAATTATTCTCATACCTAAGCCAGGGAAAAATAAAACTCAGGTGACTTCATAGAGACCAATAAGCCTGCTCCCTGTTCTATCAAAAATCTTGGAAAAACTTCTCCTTAAACAATTATCCCCAGTTATAGAAGAAAGGAAACTAATTCCCCTAGACCAATTTGGGTTCAGAATACAACACGGAACGATAGAACAGGTACATAGACTAGTAAAACACATCAGAAGTGATCGAGAAAATAAAAGGTATTGTTCTGCTGCATTCCTGGACATTGGTCAGGCCTTCGACAAGGTACGGCATGCTGGTATGCTCTTTTAACTAAAGAAAAATCTTCCCCATCCTTTTAATCAAATCCTAAAAAGCTATATTTCCAACCGACATTTCCTAGTGAAGCAGGATAACGAATACATAAGCCTAAGACCAATAAAAGCCGGAGTACCACAAGGAAGTGTCTTGGGACCGATATTGTACTTGCTCTACACTGCTGACCTACCCACAAGTAACAAGACGTATGCAACTTTTTCTGATGACACTGCTGTACTAGCCTCTCACCATGATCCAAATACAGCATCCAGAACCCCTCAGAAAGACCTTAATAATATACAAAGATGGCTTAAAAAATGGAAGAAAAAGGCGAATGAGAGTAAATCCATCCATGTAACCTTCACCATGAAAAGACAAACATGTCCATCTGTAACACTAAATGAAACGCAACTCCCACAAACCGATACTGTCAAGTACCTAGGAATACATCTTGATAGGAGATTAATTTGGCAAAAGCATATTTTTACAAAAAGAAAACAACTAGGAATAAAATTCCGAGAAATGTACTGGATCATCGGTCGTAAATCTCAACTATTTCTTGAAAACAAACTGCTGATATATAAAACTGTATTAAAACTAGTGTGGACCTATGGTATCCAACTTTGGGGGACAGCCAGTCAAACTAACCTAGAAATACTGCAGAGATTCCAGAACAAATTCCTTAAAACAATGCTGAATGCCCCTTGGTACGTGCCAAACTATGTGATAGCGCAAGACCTCAATGTATATATAGTCTGTTCGCTAAACTCAGACGCAACTTTCTAGATATTTTAGTCGGTAATTTCGCCAATTTTAGTAAAATTGGCAAAAAATAATTACTAAATAGTTAATAATCACTAAATAGTAAAAACAAAAAAATTATCGACTAAAATATCTAGCCAGTTGCGTCTGAGTTTAGCGAACCGACTATACATATATTGTATATAACCGGTTCTATAGCGTTCTACGCCTTCCGGTAACCAATCGCCAAGCCTATCGATCTAGCTAGTCTCTTTCTTGAAGATTTCTTTCTGACATGGCTTTTGTAATTCCTTGTTTCCAGGAGGTCGGTGGCTTTCCTCTTTTCCGTTTTTCTGGAGGTATCTATCTCATTGTAATTTTTGGTAATCTTTCATCTCCCATTCGTTGGACGTGTCCATACCAAGTAAGTTGGTTTCGTTGTACCTCGTCCACTATTGTTTTCTGCTTACCTACTTTTTCTCTGATCTGTTCATTTCGAACATGGTCCCATCTCGATATTCTGGCAGATCTTCTAAAAAAATCCATTTCAGTAGGAAGCAACTTATTTTCGGATTTTTTGTCATTTGCCACACTTCGGAGCCATACGTTAAAATTGGTTTCAGAATAGCGTCGTACATCCTCATTTTTGTATTTAAATTTATGTTAAGTTGCCATAAGACAGGGTTTAGGGCTCCAGTAACCTTTCTAGCCTTGGTCACTCTATCATCTATACTGAGTTCCGTTCTTCCACTATTTGTTAATTTAATCCCTAGATATATATATACTCTGTACAACCCCTGATATAGTCACTTCCGTCAAGATCTAGGTCCTCCTGTTGTATTTGGTTACCAATGTGTAGATATTGTGTTTTCCTTATGTTTACCTCTAAACCCCATTTCCTGTATTCTTCCATCAATTTTCTCGTCATATATTCTAAGTCTTCCTTATCTTGGGCAACTACCACCTGGTCGTCTGCGTAGTTCAAAGTGTATAATGGTATGTCTCCGATTGGTATACCCATACCACTGCATTTCTGCTTCCAAAGTCTGAGAGCACCGTCGGTATATATATATATATATATATATATATATATATATATATTGAAAAGAATGGGAGATAAGCAGCACCCTTGTTTAAGGCCTTTTGTTACTTGGAAGCTAGATAACAGATGGTTACCTCTCTTTACCCTTGACATAGAATATTTATAGAGGCATTGTATGGCTTTGATGACAGTTGCAGATATGTGTGTATTGTCCAAAACCTCCCACAATTTTTTCACGGGCACTGTGTCATATGCTTTCGTTAGATCGACAAAATGTATATGTGTGTCTTGTCCACGTTCTAGTCTTTTTTTCATAATCTGTGTTAGACAGAATATATTATCAATCGTAGATCGACCGGCCCTGAAACCACACTGTTCTTCGGATTCATAGGGTTGATATTCTTCGCAAATAATGGTTTTCAGTATTCTGCCATATAAACGGCTCATTGTGCTTGTTACAGTTATTCCCCTAAAATTGTTGACATCAGTTTTACTTCCCTTTTTGTGTATTGAAGAGATCCAGCCCTCTTTCCAGCTTTTCGGAACTTGTTCTCCGTTAATAATTCTGTGAAGGAATTCTGTGATCATTGGGATTAATTTCTTTGAACCTGATTTTATTAGTTCTGCGGGAACATTGTCAGGGCCAGGTGCCCGACTATTTTTTAAGTGTGAGATAGCTTTCTGTACCATTTCTATTGTTACTGTTATTTCTTCACCTTCTACTGTTACTGGGTTTGATTTTTCTTGTATGTATTGTGGACGGTCTTCAGTCAGCAAAGATTTATAATGCTGTTCCCATGTATTTGTTGTTATGTTGTCAAGCCTTACATTTTCTGTTGTATCTGACCTCAATGTTTTGATAAACCTCCACGATTCTCTACTTCTCCTACCACCTATATATATTTCCAACTCATTACATTTTTTTCCCATGAATCATTTTTTATCTGCCATACGTCCTGTTTAAATTTTTTGAGGGCGTTTCTGTATTTTTCCTTATCTTCTATCCGGCCAGTGTTTAACCATTTTTGGTATAGTTGTTGTTTATTTTCTTTTTGTGTTTGTAGATGTTCGTTCCACCAGCTATTACCTATGTTTTCTATTTTCTTTTATACCTAGCGCCTCTTTGGCGGCTTGGTGTATACTTAAAGTAATGTGTTGGTGTACGTTTTCTATGTTTTGTGTCAGTGTTCCTTCATCCAATATATTATCTAGTCGGCTTCTGTATACCATTTTTGTACTGTGGTGTTCTAAACTTTCTAGATTATATCGAACCGCTTCAATTTTCTCTCCATTCCCTGAGTCTAAGACACCCTGTTTCTGTTGGGCCCATGAAGGCAGTATTATTTTGGATTTTATCAAGTAATGGTCACTTCCAGTTTCTGCTCCTCTGTATGCTCTTACATCAAGGATTTTCAGTTTAGTTTTTTGGGCCACAATTAGATAATCAATAATCGATTTCAAATTGCGTGTTGTTTGAATCCACGTGTAAGTATGTATATCTTTGTGTTTGAAGAATCCGTTCATGACTTTTAGCTCATTTAGCGTACAAAGTTCTATTAACCGCTCGCCATTATTATTTAGGATTTCTTCTCCATACCTGCCAATGACATTATTTCCTATTTTTTTGCCCACTCGTGCATTCATATCTCCTCAAGACCTCAATGTGCCATCCATAGAAACAGTAATAACAGAATATTACAAAAAATATTCCAAGAGACTAGAATCTCATCCAAACGAGTTAGCCAGCAACCTCACTGATGACCACAATGATGTACGACGCCTGAAGGGATTCAAAGTAGTGGACCTAGCAAGAAGATTCGAATAATCTGTGATAACTAAACTTATTTTAATTTGATTTAATTTAATTTATGTAAAGAGGGTGATCACTGGATCTCCCTCTACAGGTCAAATTTTCAATTTTTTGTCAAATAATTTACCTACTGTTCTTAGTTGAGGACAGATTGTAAATATTACAACATTAAAAAAAATTGTATTTATTTTTATTTAAATAAATTGGTTCTCTTAAGTTTCTCCTAACTTTTGGTAGTATACCTCAACCTTGCACAATAAACGGGCACACTTTAGAAGAGGTCAATACATTTTAGTCCTTGGAATGGTGAATCAATAGCAGCTTAAATCCTGATCTAGAAATAAGATCGAGAAAAGAACAGGTCAGAAAATATTTCGAGAGAATCAAGAGACTTCTATATTATGATTCTCGAATAAAACTCGAAATTTGACTAAGTATATCAAAATGCTCGTAAGAAAAATAAAGGTCATCCAAACTCAATCCGGATAGGTTCCTGGAACATGAGAAATACCTATGAAGCAGGCGCATTAAAACATGTAGTGTCAGTGATGAAGCAATACAAAGTGGATATCCTGGTAATGCAGGAAACGAAACAAAAGGGAACTGGTGTAATAATGATAGACAACTACAGCTTTTTTAGTAGTGGTGGGGAGGACCGAATGTTGGGAACTGGTTTTATAATCAGTGACCGGTTGCAAAGTGCGATAGTGGAGTTCGAGACAATATCTGATCGGATTTGTAGGTTGAGACTAAGAAGTAAGACTAGAAAATTAAGTCTAATAAATGTGCATGCTCCCTCAGAGAATAAAGACCAAAATGTAAAACAGGATTTCTATAGTAAGATTGAACTTATGTATGTACATATAATCAAACTCCAAAATATGATATTAAAATTATAATAGGTGATTTAAATGCCAAAGAAGGGAATGAAGCAATGTACCGAAAAACTACTGGAGGTAAAAGTAAACATGACGAAAGTAATGAGAATATGAAGATGTTGGTAGGCTTTGCGCAGGAAAATGACTTGAGAATTATGGGTACTTACTTCGACCACAAGGAAATACACAAAGAAACATGGATCGCTCCAGACCGCAGAACACGCAACCATATCGACCACGTCCTAGTTGAGAGCAAGCACGAGAAATTAATAACATATGTTAAAACTTATCGAGGAGCAGACGCGGATTCCGATCACATACTAATGATCACGAAATTAAGAGAAGCTGTCCCAAAGGTCAGAGAACAGAAAATAACAAATAAAAAATATGACGTCGCCAAACTAAAAATCAAAGAAACCGCTGAAAATTTCCAGGCAGAGGTGACAGCAAAACTACTTCAGAGCGAAAAGCAAGGTGACATTGAAATGGAGTGGAGAATAATAGAAAAAGCTGTGAAGGAAGCAGCCCGAAAACAGTTAGGTCCAATTAAGAAGGGAAGAGACAAATAAGGGTTTAAAACCGATTGCAAGAAAAGTCATAACAAACGGAATGAGGCAAGACTAAAATATATGGATAAACCAAGTGACGAAAACAGAAATGAATATGAAGCGACGAGAAGAAACGCGAAAAAAATGTGTAGGAGGAAGAAAAGGGAGCATATGGATAAAAAGCTTCAAGAGATTGAACAGCATTATATTAATAAAAATGTAAGGAACTTCTACCAGGAGGCTAGAAGGAGCAGTGAACAATGTGCAAAAAAACAGAATTACTACAAGAGTAAGGAAGGGCACCTGATAGGAGATAAGCAGGGGAAACTAGATAGATGGCAGGAGCATTTTAGAGAGCTACTTAATGAAGTAGTATGCTCTTACGCCATATTACATGCATAGAATCGACTTGTCAGATACTCCCAATTGTACTTGTGGCAAAATCGGAGATCTAACACATGTCATATTAGAATGTCATTTAAACATAAATAACATAAACGACCTTTATAAAGAATTAAAAGATTTAAAATGTTTTTTCCCAATAAACCTTAATACTTTAATATTTACAAATGATATGGAAATTCTTCATCTCATTTACAAACATGTTAAATTATGTAAATACAAGTTATAAACGTAATATAATAGGCATAATTTGTTAATGTGGTTTGAAAAAATAAAAAAGTATATAATATATATATAAAAAAAACACATAATAAAATAACAAAAAAATAATAAATAAAAAAAAAGAAAAAAAAAATAGAAACAAATATAAAAAAAAAGAAAAAAAAAATAGAAACAAACATAAAAAAAGAAGTGTTTCGCACAAATTACAATATATATTAAAAAAACAGTAAAATAATTAAAAAAAAACAAAATAAAAAAAAAGCTACACGATGTACCAATGTATCTATAAAAATAATATTGTAGAATGTACTTATGTTTATAAGAAATTTATGACTATGAATCTGCAATCAATCACAAACAAGTCTGGCTAATTGGCTCTGCCAAAGCCATTTTTCAAAAAAAAAAAATACTTAATGAAGAACCAGATGGAAGGTTTTGGTACCTGGATATTATTTTGAAGGATGTTAACCACAGGTGGTGTGCACATACATGTACATACAAATATTTGGAAAAACATTATTTTATTCATGAAAACTTAGAAAAAGATGGAGTTGATTGATTTTATTTGTCATTGAATGTACCGATTTAAACACAGTGGATGACGAGTTTGGAGATATATGGTTTTTCCTGTTAACATATTGATGTTTGTGGATTTAATGGTATCTATTAAAATATCAAAATTGGAAAAAAAATGGAGTTAGTAGATTTTCTCAGTACGCCCACGATATACTTTTTTTTTAGAAAGAGCCGCACTTCTTAAACATTGTCTGAATTGACCCTTACATTTTAATTTTTAAATAATGCTACGTAGTTTTGGAACTCTAAATTAAAATTTTTCGATTTCTGTTTGTACTCTGTACCGTTATACCTAGTTGAGTAAAAATAATAAAAAATATACTTACATAAGTTCGTAAGCTGCAGCCATGTAACTTGATGTTGGATTGGTGTAATTGTACATCTCCGGTACAACAATTCTAACTGCATAATACATGTCCAAGCACTGTTTTGTTCTTTCAATACTAAAGTTGCAGTTGGTCAGAAAGTGTTGGATCATAATATCATCTGAAGGAATTTTATTTTTATTTCAAATAGTTAAATTATGTTATACCTACTCAAGATAGATATGTATATAAAACACATTATAGTTATGGTTTCTACATAGTTCACTTTTCATACATATTATGTAACATATTATGTAACATATTATATAACATATTATATAACATATTATGTAACATATTATGTAACATATTTCATAAGATTACAGAGTTTCTATGTACTCAAAATGTCTTGACCTGTAAAGATGCGAATAGATGATTTACTGCGCATCAATCTAACTCAATCTGATAGTTTCGTCTCTAAAATTAGTGATTACTTGAGTTGCCGTCACCAACCCCTCTTCCTGTTTCTGAATTAGGTTGCGAAACCCTGAGATAGACCATATACGGAATGCCGAAAAAATATTCTCCAAAGATTTCTCGAACAAGAACTCGAAAAACTAACAAATTTTCAAATGGTATGAAGGAGAAAAGCACAGGCATTAACCTATTAGTCCAGTCGGGTTAGACGAATAACAAGCCTAACCTTGCATTAGGAGCTGCCCCAAATTTTATTTTTTTAATCTTTAGGGGGAGTCAACAGTAGTGTATAATTAAATTTAAATTTAGCAGCCATCTTGTTTTGAAACGAGAACGGTTTTGGCTCAGTATCTCCGTCATTTTTAAATTTTCGATAAACAGTATAAGAACCAAAATTGTTAAAAATGTGATTTTCTATAATTTCTATTCCTACAATTTTTTCGTGCGGCCAATCTTTTTTGAGTTATGGCAGAAAATAGTGGCAGTTAGAGCATAATTATTGAATTATGTCGTTTAATATTAGTTTTAAGACAAAAATGTACCTATACAAAAATAGAGAGAATTAAATTCTACACAATTTTAATTTATTTTATTTTTTGCTAAAATTTATTTTTAAGGTAGTACGTATGCGGTAATCGCGCGAGCGTAAGACCTGAACCTGATTGATTTAATAGCAATGGTTTTTGTTCAATATATCTACGCCATTGTCAACTAAAATTGTTCCAAATATGATTTCCTACAATTTCTCTTTAAAAAATGTTTTATGCGGTTGATATTTTCCGAGTTAAGTGAGAAAATAGTAAAAAGTGGTGGGGGAGCATAGTTATTGAATTGAATCTTGTTTTCGAGCTGCTCCAAATTTTATAATTTTATCCCTTAGGGGAGATCAATATTAGTGTAAATTTAAAATCTCGACTGAATTCCGCGGTTGCATTAGTCGCCATATTGATTTTAAAGGAGAACCGTTGTTGCTGAATATCTCCGCCATTTTCAGCTTTTCGACAAAAAGTGTAGGAACTAAAATTGTTCGAAATGCAATTGCCTACAATCTTTTTTAACAATTTATTTTTTTATGCGATCAATATTTTCCGAGTTAAAGGGGAAAATAGTGGAAGCGGAGGGGAAGTATAATTATTGAATTGTCTCATTTATTATTAACTTTACGACATCATTGTATATAAACAAAAATAAAGAGAATTATATTTTCTACAATTTTTGAAACTCCCAATGAAACACCAACCAAATTAAGTACATAAGAGACATATGTACATAATAACTTATATGCAATAATTTCACTTAATTTTATTAACCAGCCGGTTTTATGGGTTGATGTTGTCGGTCGATATTTTAAGTTTTATGTCAGCTAATATATTTTTATATATCCTCAATTTTTTTTAATTTATGGGCTCTGTTGGGGGGAAAATTCCTCACCCCCCCCCCTCGTAGACCCGCCACTGGTTCTCTCGAAAAATTGTAGTAAATCGTAATTGCAACAATTTCAGTCATTACACTTTTTGTCGAAAAGTTGAAAATGGCGGAGATATTGAACAAAAACAATTGCTATAAAATCAATCAGGTTTTACGCTCGTACTTTTACCGCAAACGTACTACCTTAAATATTAATTTTATCAAAAAAATGAAAGATATTAAAATCGTACAAAGTTTAATTCTCTTCATTTTTCTATAGGTATTAATTTGTTGTAAAACGAATAATAAACGAGATAATCCAATAATTCAATAATTATGCTCAAACTGTCATTATTTTCCCTCCATAACTCGGAAAATCTCGACCGCACGAAAAAATTATAATAAATGAAATTATAGAAAATCGCATTTTGAACAATTTCAATATCTCCACTTTTTGTCAAAAAGTTGAAAATAGCGGAGATATTGAGCAAAAACGGTTCTCGTTTAAAATCAAGATGGCGGCGAACGCAACAGTGGAATTCAGACGAGATTTTAAATTTACACTACTATTGACACCCACTAACGATTAGAGAAGTAAAATTTGGGACATCTCGTAATGCAAGGTCAAATGTTATCCCGACTGGGCTATATTAACATTACAAATTTGGGTCATAGTCATAATTAACACCTACAGAGCACCAGTAGCCCTAATGCGAAAATTTTAAAAAACAAAATCAATATGCCTCGTTAAATAGCATAAGTGAGAAAATCATCGGAGCCCATACGGCGACGGTTACGGAATTTTAAGCATATCGGATCAGTATAAGGAACTTGCATAAAATTTTAAATTTGAAAAAAATGGTATAAATCACAACAGAACATAATTTAGAACCTGTATCAAAGATAAAAAAGTTTTGTTTTTCTTTCGTTTGGCCCCTAAAGACGACTAAAAGTTCATCTTACACCAGCCACCCCAAAACGCGTCGTGACGTCACGGGGTTGTATGTTTACATTCTACACCAATAATATATAATTTTAAATTAGACATTATAAACGTCAGTAAAAAATACAGTTATGTGACGTTAAAAGTGTTTTTGACCGTTTGAACTATTCATAGAAAATTTGTACTTTTACAAAATGGTTTTATTTTCAATAGTAAACCTTCTTTCCTTTCCTTCAAAAACTGTATCAAACTCCAATCTCAACAAACTGGTATATAATATTACGACATACGATAAATGTCATTAGAATAAAAATATTTTTCCTTTATTCCCCGACGACGAGCTGGCTAAATACCCAAGTAGGTGGAGGTCAATAAACTAAAGAAGAAGAAGAAGAATATACGCAAATATAACCATAAACAGAACCACATAGTTAAACTCTGTGATGTCACGGGTCGTTTGAACTATTTTAAGATAAAGCAGACTTTGAAGGACCCCGCACAAACCTCATGGAAAATAGGTCCCAGTAGATTTCGTTCATACTTTGGGAAAATACTCTTTGAAGCATCCTGATAAAAGTTCTCATGGGCACAACTCAATCGTATGAAGGATTTTCAAGATATAAAGGCTCAAACTCGGAAAATTATAAGATTTACTGGGTATTCCAATTCCGTGAGTTACTGGTTATTTGGCAACATGTAGAAGTTTGGATCAAGGAAAAGTACTAGTAGTCTAGGATTTTTTCCTGGCTATCCAATAGCGACCTTTACTTTGACCTTGACCTTCAACGGACGTCATCTTCTAGATTTTCGAAGGATTTAGGCATTAAATTGATATAAATAGATTACTCATGGGTTTTTGGGATCGCAAAACAAAAATATGCCATCAGAATTGACCTCCGGGTGACGTGGTGGCCAGGGCCACTGCAAGAAACGTCATCTTCTAGAGTTTTGATAGTTTTCGGCATTTAATTGATGCAAATCAATTACTGGAGGGTTTTTTGAGGTTGATAAACACGAATATGCCACCAGAACCGACTCCCGAAGCACCTGATTTCCAAGGTCAATGAAAGGGGCTCCTGGAGTTTCGAGGGTCTTTGGTACTACATTGATTCAAACGGATTACTCATAGGTTTTTGGTGTTGCTGAACACGAATATGACTTAGATAAAAGACTCTGGAGGATCTAGTTGCCACGATGAATACCACTATCAAAATACAATGTAGTAAATCGATATTAAAATAAATGAAGGAAAAACATTGTCAGATATAAATTGAGTTTATATTTTTTATAAATAATTAAGACAATTTAAGAGCACAATATAGTTATTTTATTAATATTTTTGACTTTGAAAACGGTATAAAGGACGTACAAAGGACAGGTTATCCTGTCAAGGATAACCTGTTGGTTATCCAACAGGGGTTGGGATCAAAATAACATGCATCACGTATTCGTGTTCAGCAACCCCAAAAACCTATAACTAATCCGTTTGCAATAATGTAGTACCAATGACCCTCGAAAATCCCAGAGCCCCTTTCATTGACCTTGAAAATCAGGTGCTCCAGGAGTCGGTTCTAGTGGCATATTCGTGTATAGCGACCTCAAAAAACCCTCCAGTAATTCATTTGCATCAATTAAATGCCGAAAACCATCGAAACTCTAGAAGATGACGTCGCTTGCAGAGGCACTGACCACCACATCATCCGGAGGGCAATTCTGATGGCATTTTCGTGTTAAGCGGTCCCAAAAACCCATGAGTAATCTGTTTATATCAATTGAATGCCGAAAACCCTCGAAACTCTAGAAGATGACGTACGTTGAAGGTCAAGGTCAAAGTAAAGGTCGCCATTGGATAGCCAGGAAGAAATCCTAGAATACTAGTACTTTTCTTTGATCCAAACTTCTACATGTTGCCAAATAACCAGTAACTCACGGAATTGGAATACATCGTAAATCTTATAATTTTACAAGTTTGGGCCTCTATATCTTGAAAATCCTTCATACGATTGAGTTGTGTCCATGAGAACTTTTTATCAGGATGCTTCAAAGAGTATTTTCCCAAAGTGTGAACGAAATCCACTGGGACCTATTTTTCATAAGGTTTGTGCGGGGTCCTTTGTACTTCTAATTTATTATGAGTTTTTGAAGCGTGGAATTTTGTAAATCTCATTTTTATACAAAACTGAACATTATTATTTAATAAAAAAAATGTGCAAGTTCCCTTTTGCAGTGTAATGAGGAAATAGATGGAGATGCGTGCAGTAGAACTATTAGGGCTGAATTATTGAAGTGGAGGGCAAGTGATATATTGTAAGACAGAAAAAGTCTATTAAATCTGAAGAGAAAATTTTATAAAACAGCCACAAAATGTACGGAACTGAATAATATTTGGCAGTGAAAAAGAAAGGACGAATCCTTATGGCAGAAATGAGAATGCTTTGATCGATGAGTCAAGCGAAAAAATGGATAAAATTAGGAAAGAGTATGATGCCAAAATGAGAGAGCAAGGTTTAACATTTTTGGTCATGTTCAACGTCCAGACGTTAATCATATATTAGTGGAGTCAAAGAAGGTGGATATGAGTTATTACCTCAGATTTCGTTGAACCTCCATCGATTTTCATAAAAATTGCTGAGTGTTTAAAGGATACCTCAAGGAACAAAAGTAATATAGTGCCAACTTGCGCTTTTTGCATTTTAGGGGTGAAATACACCCCTTTTTAAAAATTATTTTTTAGATTTCTGAAAGTGCAGTCACTGTAAGTTTTCACTTCCTATTTCGTTGAACCTTCATCGATTTTCATGAAAATCGGTAGATAATTAGAGGATACCTCAAGCAATAAAAGTTATATAGCATCAACTTGCGCTTTTGCATTTTAGGGGTGCAATACACCCATACTTTTTAAATTGTAAAAAATGCAGATTTCCGCATTATGGCGCAAGTAATCTCGTTTAATTAAGAAAAATAAATATTTTTTTATATTTATGTGCATGAAATACATTTTTTTTCTAATTTTTCAAACCTTATAGCAACCAAAAATCCGAAAATTAACAAGTCGAAAATCACGAAAAGCTTATTCTTCTATATTTCTGAAAGTGTAGTCACTGAATGTTTTCAGCCACGATGTCTTTGAACCTTTATCGATTTTCATGAAAATTGTTGAGTAGTTAGAGGATACCTCAAAAAACAAAAGTGATATGGCACCAAGTTGCGCTTTCTGCATTTTAGGGTGAAATCCACCTTTTTTTTAATGATAAAAATGCAGATTTTAGCATTCTGGCTTAAGCAATCTCGTTTAATTAAGTAAAATAAATATTTTTTACATTTATTTGCATGATTTATAATTTTTAATAATTTTTCAGACCTTATAGCAACCAAAAATCAGAAAATTAGCACGACAATCACGAAAAAAATTATTCTTTTATATTTCCAAAAAGGCAGTCACTGAAGGTTTTCACCCCTGATTTCGTTGAACCTCCATCAATTTTCATGAAAATTGGTAAGTGGTTATAGGATGCCCCAAGAAACAAAAATGATGTGGTACCAACTTGCGCTTTTATCCTGGGGGTGGATGTTACCCCTTCTCATGGGTGAACACTATTTTATTAAAAATAACTCCCAAGTTTATAAATTTTTTATTTAAATAATGTTTCATAATTTAATAAAACATTATTGGTACAGTAAAACCTGTCAATAACGGCAACTAAAAATAGAACACAATTGGCCGTTATAGAAATGTGCCCGCTAATGCTAGGTTTCCTTTTCCACAAATACATAAAATATAATTGAAAATTTATTTATTTTAGTAATTAAAGCAAATCTAATTAAATATAATTCTACAAACAAACGGAACATACCTTTCATTAGATATCGCAAATCACTTTGGCTGATTTTATCTGCATATATATTATGTTTGAGGAATCCCTTTTTTTTTGTGAGACTGGATATAGGACATTTCTCAAGTATGAATTCACAGTCATGGTATATCGTTGCTATACAGGGATAATAATCTGTGCAATATTATGGTACAGGCTACTTTAAATATGAAGTAAATGTGGAAGATATACATTGGTTATTCATTTCAATTTAATTTGATTTTTTTTAATCGTTTACAATATTTAAAATAATTAAAGATATAAAGTTAGGGAATTCAAAAATAAATTCAGTTCTCACTGGCAGGGTGGGAAATAAAAAAGTGTCATACAATAGTATTTCATTACAATGCTCATTACAGGCATTACAGGCTGCTCCGTTTGAGAAAACTCAAACTCTTAAACTTTGAGAAAACACTCATTCAGTTTCGACCAACCCTGTGTTAGCTAAAATTAAACGTTTTGCTAGATTAATAATTTTTAACAGTAATAGACTATATTAAAAATCACTTGAATATAAATTGATTTTCTGATGTCAAATCACTACAATAATACAGGGGGTGAATATTGCTATGAAATTTGAAAAAAAAAACGTAATTATCTTTTAAACTACTTCGTATAACATCACAAAACCTAATATTTTAAGAAATAAAACATAGAGGAGAATCCAAAAATGTAAAAATATACAGGGTGTTCCATTAAACAAAAGATAATTTTGTTTCACCCTGTCAATATGGGTGGCCCTGTATGTTTGGAAATGTATTTAAATTCTGATATTATCTATGCCCCAATCTCACCTAAATAAACTTTTTTCGTATCTCCTACAACAAACGACTAATTGTACTTCCCACAACCTGTATACATACAAAATCTCCGCCATAAAATTTTTTCAAAGAAAATGTTATTGGTTTTTTTAAAATAACTCCGTTAATTTTTGAAATACGAGATTTACCCAAAAACTGTTACAAAGCTAAGTAAAAGGTCTGTAACACTGTATTAAACATAATTTTCTAAATCCTTTATTTTTTTTTAAATACAAGGTGAAAGGGCCCCGGTTACATGGTTCTCGCAGTAAAATTTAGGGTTTAAATGTTTCTATCTCGGTTATTTTTTGTGGAAAAAAAATATTAAAAAAAGAAAAAGCTTAAATAAAGTTAAAACTAAAATTTTGTTCTCTACCGTTTTTTAAGTATCTCGAGTATTTTTGGAGTTATTATCAAAAGAAATGAAATTCACGAAAATTTGAAAAATTCTAATTTTTTTAATCGTGTTTTTTTCAAAAATATGCTTTCTGAACCGGTCAAAATTGTTGAAGTTATTACTCATGTTAAAATAAATAAAGTTTTAAATGGGTTACTATAAATTTTAATTTTTGTGGAAATGACGTATGTTTCATTTTACATTCTTCCCTAAAAAATCTGAAAGGGTCCTATTATTTCCATCATAACTGGCTTAATTTTGATGCTATCGACTTCTTATATAGCTTTTTGATAGTTACCTTTAAGTACTTTATTAAAATGTTTAGTATCTATATCTAACAAAGTGCATCGTTTTCCTGTTATTTAAGCTTGAATTCTAAGATTTGAGTACTTGCGGAAAAAAAATATACACTCAATTGCATATAACTCACTTTGTATATATAATAAAGAATTTTTCGAATAAGGAGCTCATTTATTTTTATATTATCTTCGATTTTGGTAATAACAACTTTTTTGAAGAAATTTATGGTTTTTGATTTATTTATGAAAAACTGCCTTAAAACATGGATTTTTTTCAGGAAAAATCAAAACTTTTGATCTTTAATAACTCAAAAACTATTGATTTATTGGAATCTTTATATAACAAATTTTACTTATAATTTGTCCCTCTTCGATTATTAGTATCATTTTAAATAAAATAATTTCCACCCCCGAGAAGGGGTGGCATCCCCCCCCCCCAGGGTAAAAGCGCAAGTTGGCATCATGTCACCTTTGTTCCTTCAGGTATCCTTTAATTACTCACCAATTTTCATGAAAATCGAAGGAGGTTCAACGAAATCGGAGGTGAAAACCTTCATTGACTCCACTATATGAAGAATTGCTGATCTGCCAATTACTGGAAGAAGTAGCAGAGGAAGACCAAAGAACGCCTGAAAGAAGACGCTTAAGCAGGGCAGGTAGGTAAAGGGAATTGATATGACACAAAATATAAACTTAAGAAGACATTTAATTAAGGAAGCCGATCTCGCATGAGGGTAAAGGCAAAGAGAATGATGATTAAGAAGAGTTTACTAAATTTACATGTCAGAACTGAAAGACATGTTAAAAAAACTGACGGAACAAATGAGCACTATGCTCAACCTCCTGACCATAATTCTCAACCAGAAATGACTCAGTTACTAAAGCTAGTATTATGGAACGCCAATGGCTTAAGTCAACATGTAGAAGAATTAAAACTATTTATTAACACACAAAAAATTGACATAATGCTGATTACAGGAACTCATTTTACATCCAAAAACCACATTAATATTCCACGATTTACAACTTATCATACGCAACATCCCAACGAAAAAGCACATGGAGGCACTGCAATAATAGTTAGTAATAAACTAAAGCACTACGAAATACAAAAACATGAATGCGACTATCTACAGGCCACCAGCATTGTTGTGGAAGATCAACTAGGCCCACTAACAGTATCAGCTATATACTGTCCGCCAAAGCACAATAACAAAACGGGACAGTTTGAAAATTTCTTTAAAACATTAGGAAATAGATTTATAGCAGGGGGAGATTTTAATTCTAAGCATACTACCTGGGGATCCAGAATTATTACCACAAAAGGTAGAGAACTTCTTAAAGCTATAAATGCGACCAATGCAAATTACCTCACCACAAGGGAACCAACTTACTGGCCTACCGACAATGCAAAAATACCTGATCTACTCGACTTCTATATTGTTAAAGGAATTAATGTTAAATTGGCAAAAGTATAATCTTGTTACGATCTACCCTCTGACCACTCTAGCGTAATCGCGACATGGTATGCACAAATAACAAACAGTACTAAACAACCATCACTATACAGTAACAAAACAGACTGGAGCATTTTCAAGACTAAACTAGATGAACTAATTGACATAAACATCCCATTGAAAACAGAAAGTGACATCTACGCAGCAATAGAAAATCTTCAGAAATCTATACAAGAAGCTGCTTGGTATGCTACCCCTAACTGCTACCAAACAGAATTGAAAGAGAATTGCCCAACTGTAATAAAGGAAATGATTGCTAGAAAGAGAAAAATAAAGGAGGAGTGGCGAAGAAAAAGAACACGTGAGAACAAGACGAAATTAAATAAAATCACCAAGGAAATTAAACTACAATTGCATAATATCAAAAATAACAAAATACAAGAATATCTTACAGGTTTATCAGCAAACGCAGATAGTGAATATTCCCCTTGGAAGGCCACGAGAAAAATCAAACACCCGAAACAACAAATACCACCAATACGAAACCAAGAGGGAAACTGGTGTAGAAATAATAAGGAAAAAGCCGAAGCATTTGCAAATCACCTCACTAATGCATTCCAGCCACATCCCATGGAAGATGGCGACACAGAGGAAGAAATAAATGACTTCCTGGAATCGCCCTACCAGATGGACTTACCTATACAGAAAATCACCACTAAAGAAGTTAGAAATATGATCCAGCATGAAATCAGTCCAAAAAAAGCTCCAGGGTATGACCTGACCAACGGGAAAATACTGCAGCAATTGACATGCAAAGGTCTGAAAATGATAACGCAAGTATTTAATGCAATATTTAGGCTAGGTTACTACCCAGAACAATGGAAAGTTGCTCAAATTATTCTCATACCTAAGCCAGGGAAAAATAAAACTCAGGTGACTTCATACAGACCAATAAGCCTGCTACCTGTTCTACCAAAAATTTTGGAAAAACTTCTCCTTAAAAAATTATCCCCGGTTATATAAGAAAGGAAACTAATTCTCCAACACCAATTTGGGTTCAGAACACAACACGGAACGATAGAACAGGTACATAGACTGGTAAAACACATCAGAAGTGATCTAGAAAATAAAAGGTATTGTTCTGCTGCATTCCTGGACATTGGTTAGGCCTTCGACAAGATATGGCATGCTGGTATGCTCTTTAAACTAAATAAAAACCTTCCACATTCTTTTTATCAAATCCTAAAAAGCTATATTTCCAACCGGCATTTCCTAGTCAAGCAGGATAATGAATACACAAGCCTAAGACCAATAAAAGCTGGAGTACCACAAGGAACTGTCTTGGGATCGATATTGTACTTGCTCTACACTGCTGACCTACTCACAAGTAACAAAACAACGTGTACAACTTTTGCTGATGACACTGCTGTACTAGCCTCTCACCATGATCCAAATACAGCATCCAGAACCCTTCAGAAAGACCTTAATAATATACAAATATGGCTTAAAAAATGGAAGATAAAGGCGAATGAGAGTAAATCCATCCATGTAACCTTCACCATGAGAAGACAAACATGTCCATCTGTAACACTGAATGAAACACAACTCACACAAACCGATACTGTCAAGTACCTAGGAATCCATCTTGATAGGAGATTAACTTGGCAAAAACACATTTTTACAAAAAGAAAACAACTAGGAATAAAATTTCGAGAAATGTACTGGATCATCGGTCGTAAATCTCAACTATCACTTGAAAACAAACTGCTGATATATAAAACTATATTAAAACCAGTGTGGACCTGTGGTATCCAACTTTGGGGGACAGCCAGTCAAACTAACCTAGAAATATTGCAGAGATTCCAGAACAAAGTCCTTATAACAATGCTGAATGCCCCTTGGTACGTGCCAAACTATGTGATAGAGCAAGACCTCAATGTGCCATCCATAAAAACAGTAATAACGGAATATTACAGAAAATATTCCAAGAGACTAGAATCTCATCCAAACGAGTTAGCCAGCAACCTCACTGATGACCACAATGATGTACGACGCCTGAAGAGATTCAAAGTAGTGGACCTAGCAAGAAGATTCGAATAATCTGTGATAACTTAACTTTTTTTAATTTGTTTTAATTTAATTTATGTAAAGAGGGTGATCACTGGATCTCCCTCTACAGGTCAAATTTTCAATTTTTGTCAAATAATTTACCTATTGCTCTTAGTTGAGGACAGATTGTAAATATTAAGTACAACATTAAAAAAAAACTAAATTTACAAAATATTCGTAGTAGAAGAAGACGTTGAGCATGACAAGTAGAACAGAGCAAAAGATCCGTGTGCATCAAAGCGCGATGGAGCGTGCTATGTTGGGCGTTTCACTGCGAGATAAGATCCCAAACTGTCAGCTACGACAAAGATCAGGAGTGGCTGATACAGTGAAGAGAATAGCAAAACTGAAATTGAACTGGGCAGGTCACGTGGCTGGAATGACAGATAACAGATGGCCAAAACGGATACTGGAATGGAGACCAAGAGATAATGCCTACCGAAGCAGAGGTCGTCCACCAACACGTTGGACTGATGATCTAAAATGTTGTCATAGGAATTGGATACAAGAGGCACAAGATCGAAACAGATGGCAAATTATAAGGGAGATCTATGTCCAGCAAAGGACAAGCGAAGATTCAATGATAATGATGAGACTAAATAACAATGAGCAAGTATATGTGATAAACATAATAAATAATCTAAACCTTAATCTGTTGATTATTTTCTGATCCTTTTAAAAAATAATTATTTACATAAAGTCAAAACAAATTTTCCAAAATACTTACCTGGTATTTCAGGAAAATAATGATTAGATTTTATCCAGTTTTTTATAATTTTTACATCTTTATCAACAGTTTCCTCAGTTTTTCCAAAATGAGTCCAGACTTTTTTATAATCTGTTATTAGAAAATTTTCAGACTCCATTTCAATAATCAATAGTATTTAATATTCTGGTACAACTAAGTTTGTCACAATACGTAGTATACTAAAATTGTATACTAAAAAGGCTTTATATAAGAAAATCTGGTTCGTATGGTAAGCAACGTTTGAAAACATATAGGTCTGGATCCCGCGTATGAAAAAAAATTGATTAATAGCAAGCTGAAAATTTGTTAATAGATTAAGCTAGTCGGACAAACTTTGATATATGGGAACACTGGAACAGGGGAAATTTTAATTGTGGAACAGGTTAAAAATTTGGAACGGTCAGACCACGAAAACGGCACATGTATTTTTTCCGACAGAACAGACTTAAACTCTCCGAACAGAGATTAAACTCTCATACAAAAATCAGACTGATATTTATCACCAAATGGGCGTTTTAATGAGTGGAACATGTATAATATGTCAAATGACAGGAATTATGACAGGTGATAATAGCAGTCTGATTTTTGCATGAGAGTTTAATCTCTGTTGGGAGAGTTTAAATTTGTTCTGTCGGACAAAATAAATGTGCCGTTTTCGTGGTCTGACCGTTCCAAATTTTTAACCAGTTCCACAATTAAAACTGCCCCTGTTCCAGTGTTCCCATATATCAAAGTTTATCCGACTAGACACCCTTAAGCTATTAACAAATTTTCAGGTTGCTATTAATCAACTTTTTTTTCATACGCGGGATCCAGACCTAATATATTTATAATGACTCTAATGAGTATATAAATATTATAGTTTATTACAGTTAACAGTGGTCAATGAATTAATAAAAATTTTATTTATGGCCATGGCTTATTTTACCCATCTCAATTTTGACAAATAAACAACACAAAAATACCAAATATACATATAAAAATATTCTGATTTTTTTTGGGTCACTCAAATACAAGGTTACTTGATTGAAGTGCTTAAAAAGAAAACTGAAAAATATGCTTGCAATATAGAGCCCCATAAATAAAACTATATTATGAAGTTTTACTAAAATGTTTATTTCGGAAAATGAAAACTTTATTAAAGAAAGCTGAATAATAAAAATATGTACATCCTTAACGATACCACAAGACTATTTACAAATTATTATTATAGTTGTGTACAAAACCGATGTAAGGGATAGTGACGCGCAACGTATAGCCACTCCTATCCAAAAGTCAACCTCATCTGCTCGTGTGATGATCCAGATCATGGTCATCTGGTACATCCTGCTAGATAACTAACGAGGCTCTGGCGTCCGAGTGATTACCAAGTGGCTCCCCCACTTACTGACCAACGGCTTCGGGTGGATTAGTTGGTAAGTGGTAGGGCACTCCTTTGTCCTGGGGTTGGGAAACTGGCCCTAAAGGCGGATGAGCTAAGATATTAGCCAACGGCATAAGAATACAGAAGGCAACGGGAAACCACTGTATTAAAGGTCGTAAGATATCCCTAGTCGAATCATCATGAAATGATAAGACAGAGTAAGCAGACGGGTACTAATCATGGGTATCGGAGACCAAGATCCGGCAGGAAAGGAGTCAGAGCTTTTCAGGTGGTCAACCAGCGAAATCCCTGCCAGAAAAAGAAAAAAGCAGACCGTGAATTTAAAATTGGAACGTGGAGTGTAACCAGCATGTTCGAATCCGGAAAAACACACAATGTAATCCAAGAAATGAAAAGAGTTAACATCAATATTTTAGGAATAAGTGAAACCCGATGGATAGGAAATGGAAAATGTCAAGTTACAATATACTATTCTGGTAATAATGACACACAACATCGACATGGCGTAGCAATAATACTGAACAATAAAGTCTCACAACACGTCCATAATTTTCTACCTTTATCCGAAAGAGTTATGCTACTACAGCTAAAAACGACAGACAGAAAAATAAACCTAATTCAAGTCTATGTCCCAACGGCCGAAAAAGATGACGAAGAGGTGGAATCGTTCTATGAACAAATTCAAGAGGCATTGAGTAACTACCAAAGCACGTGACGTCACAGTAATAATGGGTGATCTAAACGCCAAAATTGGAAAGGGTAGCACAAGTAACGTAGTGGGAAATTTTGGATTAGGTGATAGAAATCAAAGAGGAGATAGGTTGATACAATTCTGCCAAGATAATAATATGATTGTTACAAACACGTTCTTTGAATTACCTAATAGACGTTTGTACACGTGGCAATCGCCAAGAGATAATGAACATCAGATAATGAGAAATCAAGTAGATTATATCATGAACAAAGAAAGATATCGGAATAGTATTACAGCAGTCAAAACACAACCAGGAGCAGACATATCATCTAATCATAATCTCTTGGTAGCTCACATGAAAATTAAAATTAAAAGAATAGAGAAAACAGCAAAATAAGAAAGAACTGATATAAGTGCACTAAGAAATCCAGAAATCAGAGAAAATATCAAAGAAAGAATTAACGAACGTCTAAACATGGTACAGATTGAGGGGGAATACAGTGAAGAAAATATCAACAAAAACTGGGAAAAAATAAATACTGACTTAATAGACCTTTCAAAAAAGTATCTACCCAAACCCAAAGAAAAGAAAAAAGATTGGATGACAGACGAAATACTAAACTTAATGAACAAAAGAAGAGCATACAAGGACAAAAATAAATCGTTATACCAGCAAACACAAAACGAAATATGGTGACAAATTCGCATAGCAAAAGAAAATTTTTTAAACGAAAAATGTGATGAAATCGGAACGCCACAACATAAACATGACAGCTTTAATGTACACAGTAAAATAAAAGAATTAACTAGAAAACCAGGATGCAAACAAAATATACTAGTTGATGAAAAGGGAGACATAGTAATGGATACAGAAAACAAATTGTTGGTATGGACAAATAGAACAGCTGTTTAACGACAACCGAGGCACAATAGATAACGCATATTTCGTTGAAGAGACTGGACCAGAAATAACAGAAAGTGAAGTAAAACACACCATTAAAAAACTGAAAACTGGGAAAGCTGTATAGCCCGATCAGGGAACGCAAAATTTTACGAAAACCTCCAAAAAAATAAAGGAAGGATGAAAATTTGTCAATAGGTAGTTGAAATTGTCTATGAGTATACAAGAAAAAGTTTACAATTCTAAATCCCCTCCATTTTACAAAAATTGGAAAATACGGGGTGAAAAATTTTTTCTTGGGGTGAAAAAATATACGTTCAAAATAAGTCCAGAATTGGATAAAATGACTAATTCTAAGTAACTTTTGTTCTATAGAGTTTTTTTACTAAATCAATACTTTTCGAGTTATTTGCGAGTGAATGTGTTCATTTTTAACCAAAAAGAAATGTTTTTGTATAAAACAGTATTTTAGCGAAAAAAATATTCTTAGTAAAAATATAGCTTATAAAAAATTAACAAAAATGGTGTATGCGCGAGGTCTGCAGACCCAGTAGAAGCAGAGTTGCAGCTAATGAAATGTAGGTTCTTCTTCGTCAAATTCCAAATCGAATATTTCAATGTGATATAACCAAAAGACGGAGCACTTTTCAGGGAAAATTCAACTTTTTTAAAGTGTTTAAAAAAAGTTTATTTTTCTTTTTAAAAAAAACTTCCAACAAAAAAAGTTAGTCAGTTACGCTCAAAATATTGTTGGTCCCTTTTATTTTTGGTAAAAAAATGGCGAAAATCACCCCTTAATTAGGTTCTCAAATAAAATTAATCGTTACCTCTTTACAAGTTACTTTTCTTATGTATTGTTTATATTATCTATAAGTTTAGTTGGCTCAAAGTGCTTAGTTTTGAAAAAAATTGGGTTTAAAATAAAGCATTATTTTTAATTTTGAGGAAAATCGTAATTGTTTATGGAATTAACTTAAAAACAGTTAGGAATACCAAAAATATCAAAGAGTAATAAAATGTACGTTTTGCTTTTCTGAATACTTTTGATTTTTTGTTTTCTTGTTAGACAAAAATTGGTTATGCTATGGCTGTTCAAAATTTGCCTAAACTCGTGATTAGTTACTCGTTCAACCCATTTTAACTACAGCTTTTTCAAAATGAAGCACTTTGAACCAATGAAACTTACAGATCATATAAATAATACATAGACAAAGTAACTTGTGAAGTGGTAATATTAAAACGTATATGTGATGCTAATTAGGAAGTGATTTTCGCGATTTTTTTACCAAAAAATAAAAGGGACCAACAATATTTGGAGCGTAATTCGCTTACTTTTAATATTACAAGTTTTTTTTTAACAAAAATAAACCTTTTTTAATCACTTTAAAAAAGTTAAAATGAATTTTCCCCTAAAAGTGCTCCGTTTTTGGAATATTTCACATTTAAATATTCGATTTGGAATTTGACGAAGAAGAACCTACTTTTCATTAGCTGCAACTCTACTTTTACTGGGTCTACAGACCTCATGTATACACCATTTTTTTAAATTTTTGATGGGCTATAGTTTTGCTAAGAATATTTTTTTCGCTAAAATACTGACTTTCTTAGTTATCTCCGAAAAACCGTCCAAAAACATGTTTTATTTTGTTAAACATGAACATATTCACTCGCAAATAACTCGAAAAGAATTGACTTAGTGAAAAAACTCAATAGAGGAAAAGTTGTTTAGAATTAGTCGTTTTATCCAATTCCGGTCTTATTTTAAATGTATTTATTTCATCTTCGAGAGGGGGGTATTCTCCTCCATTTTTGTAAAATGGAGGGGATGTAAAATTGTAAACTTTTTCATATATAATAATGGATAATTTCAACTACCTATTCCCAAATTTTCACCCTTCCTTTATTTTTTTTGGGGACAGATTGTTCTTTGATCGTGCTAGTAGGACCGGACGAAATACCGACAGAAATATTGCAACTTATAGCCGACTGCAATATACATGTAATTGTCGAATTATTTAATATCATATACAGAACAGGTATATTACCTAAAAAATGGCTTCTATCAACATTCGTGACTATACCGAAAAAGAGAAACGCCAGACAATGTTGCGAACACCGTACCATCAGTCTAATGTGCCACATACTCAAAGTATTTCTAAAGATTATTCATCGTAGAATATACAAAAAGTTAGAACAAGACATTGGACAAACTCAGTTCGGATTTAGAAATGCTCAAGGAACCAGAGAAGGATTATTTGCAGTAAATGTGCTAATACAGAGATGTTTAGATGTAAACCAGGACATCTATGTCTGCTTCCTAGATTATAACAAGGCATTCGATACGGTGAAAACATAATCCGTTAATAAAACTACCTACTGAGAACAAAGAACATCGACACACGGGATATAAGAATAATAAATAATCTGTATTATAAACAAGAAGCTGTCATAAGAATAAATAATTTAAACACCAATAAAATAAAAATCAAAAGTGGCGTTAGACAGGGCTGTGTCTTGTCGCCATCACTGTTTAATGCATACTCAGAAGAAATATTCAAAAAAGCATTAGAAGATGAAGAAGCAGGTATAAAAATAAATGGCCTATCCATATGTGAAATTAGATACGCCAATGACACAATACTAATAGCAGAAACTATTACAGATCTACAAAGAATTTTAAATAAGGTTGTTGCAATAAGTGAAGAATTTGGTCTGTCACTAAACATAAAGAAAACGAAATTCGTGATTATATCAAAGAAAAATATTAGAAACATCAATCTACACGTAAATAATAGGACAATAGAACGAGTTCAGAATTATAACTATTTAGGGACGAACATTAGTGAAACAAACGATTATACCACGAAAATCCGAATTAGAACAGAAAAGGCTAGAAGTGCATTCACTAATATGAAACAAATATTGTGTAGTAGAGACCTCAGCCTAGATCTTAGAAAGCGAGTACTAAAGTGTTATGTATTTTCTGTTCTTTTGTATGGTGTGCAGACATGGACTCTCAATAAACAATGCCTCAATAGATTGGAAGCATTTGAGATGTACAGAATAGACCATGAGGCAGACAGAATAGCCAATGATGAAGTACTAAGGAGAATACAGAACAGCAAGGAGATACTGGATTCGATCAAAATAAGAAAACTTCAATACTTGGGTCATATAACACGTGGTGACAGATATGGACTCCTTAAATTAATTATGCAGGGAAAGATTCAAGGAAGGCGCAGCATAGGTAGGAGAAAAATGTCCTGGCTGAGAAATCTCAGAGAATGGTTTGGAAGCAGCTCAACTGAACTCTTTCGGGCTGTAGTGTCGAAAGTGTGAATAGCAATGATGACTGCCAACCTTCCTCGCGGAGATGGCATGTAAGGAAGAAGACAAAACCGATGAAGGAAACACATACCCAAAAGCTTCCATTTAGGGGAGATGGTGGTATTGAGAGTTGGTAATGGGAGCCATCTTATTTTTACGGACTGAAATGCCTTAATATAACTGCTGAACGCTCTTTATGGTTGATCTTGAGTTGTTATGGCTCATAAGTTTTGCGATTATTTAAATGAGTTCGTTTTAAACTGTTCGCCGGAGTGGCAATATGTGGTAACGTAGTATTACTGGAAAATACCAGTAATTTTATATACTAATAGTGTGGTATAGTTTAAATAAAAATATTTCGTCATCCCTGATCCAGAGATGGTGCATCACTACTACTAATATCGGTTTACAGCGTTCTCCGACGCCTTCCGACCACTAACCGACATTCTTCTCTGTTTAATCATAGACCTGAAGGGATTTCTCTTTCCTCTAGTTCTTTTTTTCGATTCCCTCCCTCCAGCTTTTTCTCGGCCTTCCTCTTTTTCTTCTCCCTTGTGGTGTCCATGCCAAAATCTGCTTAGGGATTCTGTCATCTGGCATTCTCTGTACATGGCCGTACCATACTAGTTGTTTTGTTTTTATGTCATCAATTATTGTATGTGTGACTCCCACCATTTCTCGTATTCTCTCATTTGGTCTCTTCTTGATTTGCCTGCTGATCTTCTCCAGAAGTCCATTTATGTTGCTAGTAACATTTTCTCCGTTCTTTGTTTCAGTGGTCAAACTTCACTCTATGTGATTATACTGTTAAATATGTTATTGTATATGAGCTATTTGTTCGCTTTAGATATTGTCTGTCCCACAGAATGCCGTTCATCATGTATATGGCTTTTCTACCCTGTATGCTTCTGTCTTTTATAGCACCATCGAGTGTTCCATCTTGAGGTATCTTCATGCGTGAGTTATCTTAATATAACAAATGGGGTCTTGAAGTCAACCTTAAGAAAACTAAAGCCATGTGTATTGGAGGAACAAAGCAGTCCATTACATTAGACAATGGGGCAGAAATTAAACACTGCGAGGAATACAAGTACCTGGTACCTGCTAGTACAAGTACCACCCTGCTTTATTCCTTTCGTGACCTTAAATCCCTCAGGCATCCTTGATCCAGTTTTAATTTTTGCAATCGTTTCATTATACAGACTTTGGGCTGCTTTGATAAGACCATGTTTAATGTTGGTTTGATGTAGGGTTGACCATAGTTTGCTGAGGGGTACACTGTCATATGCTTTTTGTAAGTCTACGTATACCAGGAGAATTTCTTTATTGACGGCTGTTTTTTCTCAGTAACTTGCGTAATAGAGTACAGGTGGTTTAGTGTGGACCGCCCAGCTCTAAAACCAGTGTACAAGAATTCATCTGTACTCAGTAGATATATCTTAAAAACACCCTGTAATTATCTACGATAATTACTTTCAGTTATTTATGTCATCATAACAATATTACAACCTTCATTCGATTATATAAATATTGTTATCCTAGATCACGATTCACTAATAATTGCAGAGTCAATTATAAACACTTTTCATGGTCGATGCTGAATAGGCATTTCTAAATATATAAACAGCAAAACTATAACAAGGGAATTCTTATTATTATATGAGACATTCGTCATTCTATTTTGGTGATCAGACGTAATATTTCCACATTAAAGATAGTGTCTCTTTCTACACGAGACGTTCTTTGGGTGCGGTGCTACCAGCTTATGCTCATGCGAGTGTAAATAAAACAACTCAACAAGTAAAAGCGTATCAATTATTCCACCCCTCGGATAAGGGATAACCACCCTCACCGGGAGCAGATAGCCTTAATGCAAGGGCTGTCATACCAGCTTGCTCCTCTGCTTCGTAATCTCTCTAGTCATTTTCTATTTTGTTCTTAATAAGTTTCCTATACATCCTACTTATTGTGCTGTTTACCGCAATTCCTCTGTAACTTTTACATTAGTATTTGCTGCCCTTTTTGTGGATGGTTGACATGATAGATAATTTCCATTCTTTTGGTAATTCGGCACCATTTAGGCAATCTTGGAAGAGTTTTCTTAGCTGTTCCTGGAGTTTTTCTGTACCAGTTTTCACTAATCCTGCAGGGATGTCACCAGGACCAGGGGACTTTTATGGATGGTGCATCACCTCTTAATCGAATTTAAAAATGAAACATGAGCTGTTTTATAATTTTTAATTTAATATAAAAATATGTCCTTGGTTGGCTCCCAATTCCTTCCGCTTTCCCTACTTCTGAAGAAATAATGCTGCCTAGCTTCACTCCACGCATAATTTTCACATATTACCGTCAACTCTGGGGTGCGCAGTCTGATTCCCATAAAGGTTTCTAATTATTTTCAGACCTTAGTTGTTAATTCCTGCTTCTTTAGTACATGCATCATCATGGTGTCCTGTAAGCATGAAGCATATCGCATGACAAAAAACGCTTTCTCGTAATCAACCAGATATATGCGTATACGTCGCAATTGACGGCTCTGCATCTGTGGAATAAGACTTGTATTGAAAACAAAGCTTCTTTCGTACCAACAGCAAATACATGCTAGTAACCAAAAATCCAATAGCAACAGATAGGGAGAACATAAATATTAATGACCACAACTTCGAAATAGTGAAAGAGTTATATCTGGAGGTGGCAAAAATAGATAACAACCACATAGGTATCAGCAAGGATAGCTACAGGGAATAACGCGTTATATTATACTCCTTATCATCATTACTGAGGTCTAAGCTGCTAAAAAGACAATCTAAATTAAGACTGTACATGTCAATGATTCGCCCAATTGTTACTTATGGAAGGGAAACATGGACTCTACACCAGTGGAAAATAAGTAAGCTGCTGTTATTTCAACGGAAGGTTCTCAGAATGATATTTGACCCTCAAAGAGATATATTGTGACCCTGTATATGGTCTCTGTAGATGTATGGCGACTCTGTATGGTACTGAAAACATCGTCGGATATATAAACACTAACTCAGATAAGATGGGCAGGTCATACGGTAAAATAAGATGATGACAGAGCGTTGACGAAAGTATTATTTGAGCGATCAGACAGTATATGACCAATTGGCCCTCCTAGATAACCCGGGAGCAGCAGCGCCGTTAGAAAAAAACCTAACATTTTATCCTTTTCCGTGATAACTTAATGAACAAAATTGCAACATAACTTTCCACTTGTAAGTGCCTCGAGGAAGATTGTAGTAATGCGTGGGAATTTTTTTTTTATTTTTTTTTATTTTTAATATTTTTTTTGTGGAATTTATGGCTTTAGTGAGAACCAATTAGTTCTAAAATTGTTAGAAATAGATATTTTTAACATAACAAGTAAACAAAAATATTATTAAATAGAAATTTATTTTAAATTCGTATTTAAATTCGTATTGTGAGATTATTGTCTACGCGCGACTGCTTACGTGACAGAAGTGAGCGCGACTGTTCCCGGAATAAAGATGGAAGGAATATGTTGAAGCCAATTTATCTAGGATTGGGGTACAATGGAAAATTGAAGAACAAGATCGTAGTCTGGAGGGCTATAGTGGATATGACGAAGACTCGCCCCGAGTTGGAAAGCCTGTCAAGAATAAGAAAATATTATTAATACCAAAACGAGTATTAGTAGTAAGACTAAACCAGACTAAAGTAAACTACACTAAGTACACTAAAAAAGTTTATTTAAAACTAGTAACTTAATAAACTAAAATACATGGTATGAAATTAACAGTATAACGTATAAAAATATGAACTAAACACTGACAGATAAAAAATGATTTAATCAATCTCAGTTTTCATGTAGTTTCCGTAATATCCCAAAATATCACAATTCTTTCCATACGGTATTCTCAGCGAGTCGTTAACTTTAATATTTTCAAGGATTTCAAATCTGTTTCTGTATTCTTTAAGTTTCTGTAGCCATTCCTCTAAAAAAGAAAATTGTATTGTATTATTTTTTTCGAAATTTTTAAAACTCGAAAACTATCTAGTGAGCTGATAAGTATCCTCCTTCCATTTGGGGCGTTGCGGTATTACAAAAAACGTTAGTTTTAGAAAATCTAACCTTTTTTGGGCACACATCTCAAATTTTAGCACGATGCAACCATTAGCATATTTTTGACAGCTGCAAAAAGTTGGTGTGTTTAGAAAAGTGACGCATATGGACAAACAAAATTTTTGATTAGCGAAAAGTTCAGCTCGAACAAAGAGATAATTTACGACACAAACACCTTTTCTACAGAGCTTCCAGAATTGTATTATTGCGACGTAGACGGCATAAAGATGTTGAAAAATCGTTGAATCGTTATATTCAACTAAAAAGAAGACTATATCATAATTTTTTGGAAAAACATGCTTCATGAAAAAACAAGAAAAACAAAACTGCTTTAAAGTTATTTAAAAATTTATAGTGATTAACTTGTATGGAATCGCGTGACTAAAGTACAACAAATGAGAAAAAAGACATATTTCTCACGAGCGCAAAATATTGTTGGCATGGTGAATGCCGCAAATCAAGCCTGGGAGAAATGTGTCATTTTCTCACGTGTTGTACACTGTACTTTTTCTATGGATGCGTTGTTGTCAAGAGTTCGAACTTCAAAAATTAAATAATTTAGGTGATTTTACGCATACTATAATATTATGTATGCTTAACTTAATATAAAATATACAAGGTGTTCCAAAAGGAGCGGAACGGTCGAATATTTCGCGAACTAAACATTGGATCGAAAAACACGTTTTCAATCATTTTTAAAAATCTATCCAATGGCATCAAATACGATCCCCCACTCCACCTCTTGGAGGTGGGGTGGGGGGCAACTTTAAAATCTTAAATAAAAACCCCTAGTTTTCATTGCAGATTTGGATTCCTTATGTAAAATTTAGCAACTTTTATTCGAAACATTTTTTCGAGCTGTGGATAGATGACGCTATAATCGAAAAAAAAAACAATTATCGTGATACCATATGTAAATTATATAAACCGTCTAATATCTCGAGAAATACAGTTCCAAATAAAAAACCAGAAAATACGTGTTTAATATTTTTCAAAAACCTATCGAACAACACTAAACATCACCCACCACCCCACCCTCTAGAGGTAACTTTAAAATAGTAAACAGCAACATCCATCTTTTATTGCAGATTTTGATTCGTCATGAAAAATTAAGCAACATTTATTCGACGAAACATTTTTTAGAATTGTTGATAGATGGCTCTATAACTGGGAAAAGACGATTTATTAGCGTCATCTATCAACAATTCTAAAAACTGTTTCGAATACATGTTGCTTAATTTTTCATGATGAATCCAAATCTGCAATAAAAAATGTAGGTTGCTATTGAATACTTTAAAGTTACCCCCACCTCACCTCTAGAGGGTGAGGTGGAGGGTCATGTTTAGCGTTATTCGACAGGTTTTTGAAAATATTAAAAACATATTTTTTGGTTTTTCATTTGGAAGTGTATTTCTCGAGATATTAGACGGTTCCTATAATTAGTTACCTTATGGTATCACGATAAATTGTTTTTTCGGATTATAGCGCCATCTACCTATAATTCAAAAATCTGTCTCAATAAAAGCTGCTTACTTTGACATGAGGAATCCAGTTCTGAAATAAAAACTGGGGGTTTCCATTTAAGATTTCAAAGTTACCCCCCACTCCACCTCATTCGAAAGATTTTTGAAAATTATTGAACACGTATTTTTCAGTTTTTCGATACGATGTTTATTTCGAGAAATATTCGACCGTTCCGCTACTTTTGGGACACCCTATATAATAAAATATATACTTAAAATAAATATACATATTATAATATGTAGGTATCTAATGTTCTTAATATTTATATTCATTCATTTAATAAGCAGTCGGTCTTGACGGTCCAGTTAGCTGGGGCTCAGTCGATCGACAAGTTTAGTGGATTTGCGATTTGCGGTCGCTGGTTCGAGCCTCAGCTAGGTCATGAAATTTATAAAAGGCCAACGCCGTAATATAAAACTCAATAGAGTCTACGGCTTGGTCTGGAATAAACTGGCGTCTGATCGGCCTATGGAGGAGCGGTACGGGAAGGGATAAGGGCTTCCGGCTTGGTGATACTCCTCCATAGATCCCTACCGAAGGGCGTTGACGCCTAAGAACGGTGTATACATACATACATTCAATAAGCATCACAATCCCTACAGATTATAGCTAACGCCATGGCGTTTAAAATCCTATTTTTGGGTGAGGTGGATTAGTCGTCTGTCATTTTATAGCTTGCTGTGTGTCTTTGCTGTTCTCGTGACTTTTTTCCATTTCTTCCTGTCCTTGCACTGAACTTTCCAGTCTTTCACATGCATTGCTCTTATGTCTTCTTCTACATTATCCACAGGGCCGTGCGGGGCAATGATGCGGTGAGGCAGCCGCATCAGGCGGCATCACAAGAGGGGCGGCATAATCAGTAAAATCAAAATACAAATAATTGAGCCATTCAATAATTAAAAATATATATAGGACCAAGTGTCAGCCGAAAATATTTAACCGGTGAAGGTACAGAACTTATTTTGACATCGCACACATCTTATGGAAAATATAATGTCACTCAAATTCAATAAAATTTATACGATTAGATTCGTTTTAATATAACGATCAATTCTTATCATTGCGCCAACTCTTAATTATGATTAATTACGGCGCAAATTGCAATTAAAGTTTATCGAAATCACATTTTTTGAGTCCATAAAATGTTAGTTTACAATCATTATTGCTCTGAGTGCTATTCATAACAGCTTAAATCCCGCTGGGCCTAAGCGGATTAGTGAAACTAATCCGCTGATTTATGGAGTACCGAAAATCTGGGTATTTTAAAATATTTTTTCTCTCTCTAACTTATGTACCTACCCATTTGATTTCAGGTTTATTTATATCAATTTCTGCTCTTATTTTTAAAAATGGAGAGTTGGCGCAATGATAAGATTTGATCTTTAATTTAAAACGAATCTATTGGTATAAATTTTATTGAATTTGAGTGACATTATATTTTCCATAAGAT
Organism: Diabrotica virgifera virgifera; assembly: GCF_917563875.1. NCBI lineage: Eukaryota > Metazoa > Arthropoda > Insecta > Coleoptera > Chrysomelidae > Diabrotica > Diabrotica virgifera. The sequence goes on along the minus strand of NC_065449.1, from coordinate 88,848,101 downwards.
GTGTGCGATGTCCTTTGGAAAAATTAGTTCTTGATTTAAAACGGCTCAGAGGACAAGGCTATGATAACGGGGTTAATATGAAAGGAATAAGAAAGGGTGTGCAAAACAGAATATTTGAAAAATATCCGAGGGCGTTTTACGTGACCTGTGCATGCCACCTTAGTCATAAATGACGCAGCGTCTTCTTCTACAGAAACAACAACCTTTTTGTGTATTATACAAGAACTGTACACTTTTTTCTGGTTTTACAAAGCGTTGAGAAGTTCTTAAAAAAACATGTTGCACAACTAACACTAAAACCGTTGAGTACTACTAGATGGTTAAGTCGACTAGATGCATTGAAACCTCTAAGATTTCAATTTTGTGAAATATATAATGCCTTATTCGAAATAGTAGAAGACGTCAACAATGATTCAGAAACTAAAGTCAAAGCACGAGGATTAGTAAAAAATATTAAAAATTATAAATTTATATAAGTACCGTGCAGTTCTTTGGCATGATATTTTATTTCATATAAATTCAGTCTCGAAGACGTTGCAACATGGAACTATTTTGTCAGATTGTGTAAAAATGTCGTCAGAAACTATGGAAAAAATGAAAATTTACTGACAATTTGGCTATGACCAAATGAAAATTACTGATAATGAAATTGCAAAAAATCTTGTAAATAAGTTCCGAATTTCCTGCTGAAAATGACTATTAAGGCAAGAGAAAAATGCGTCAATTTGATCTGTGGATCAGCTCTCAACAGAGGAAGATCAATTATTTAAAGTAAATTTTTTCATCTATATTTTAGACATTGCCTTTAATTCTTTAATTGATCGATGGTCGCTTTTAGAAACTCATAATAAAAATTTTAAATTTTTATATGATATTTTTAAATTGAGGGAAATATAAGAAAAAGGAAAAGGGAAAGATGATAAAATACTAGAAAATCTTCATTCAATATTTTTCATAGAAAAATAATCGGATATAGAGGCAAATGATTTTCTAGAATTATTGCATGCTTTATCCCAATCCCAAATGATCCCATATTCCATGAAACCTTTAGAGGTTTTGAACTATTTGTGCCAAAATAATCTAATTTCTTTATACCCAAATATAGTTGTATCACTAAGGGCCGGTATTATCTGTCCCGATTAAACCTCGGTTAGAGGAATTTTGTCATGCGACGTGCAGAAAGTACCGGCCCTAAGAATTTTATTAACACTCTCTGTCTCGGTAACTTGGGGAAAGAAGTTGTTCAAAACTAAAAATGATTACTATTTACGGAGCTCCATAAGACAAACAAAATTAAAAAAATTTGCACTCATTTCAATAGAGTCCTCACTAGCTGCTCCTTTAGACTACACCAATCATCAGATATGCTCGCTAAGAGCGGTTCCAGACCCGTCGGCTGGAGAAAGAGGAGGTGGGTTTAGTCGGTAGGCGGCTCGTGATACAGAGAGGGCGGGCCGAATCCGACACACCTGGGACACCTTCCCAGCCGGTCTTAAGAAGATTCCCACCTCGAAAAAAAAAGACTACACCAATCTGATTGAGCAGATTTGAGTTTGCCAAAATTAAAATCAAAAGGATAAAATTGTAATTTTCACAAATGTTATTTAATGTTAATACATATTTCATTTAATTTTAAGTATGTTTTGTTTTTAAAATAAAAGTTTTCATTCATTTTGTGTATTTTCATTTAATAAAAATAAATACTAAATAGTATTAAGTTTCAATAATATTGAGTGGGCGGCATTTCGAAGACTTGCATCATATTGAAAAGATGTACCGCACGGCTCTGATTATCCAGCCATCTTCATCTGGGTCTTCCTCTGCACCTGGGCCATAGTGGTGTCCAGTTAGTTATCCTTCTCAACATAACTGATTGTGGGCGTCTCAGTATATGTCGTATCCATTCTAATCGAAGCGATTTTGTATATTTGGCTATGTTTTCTCTCTTTTTTTTCTTTAATTTTGGCATTTGTTTATACCTTATTTATTTAAAATTGTACTTAACAGCTATATTTTAACAGCTTTGAAAGGTAATTCCTGGTAAGTTTTGCTTCAACACATTTTGTTTGACAACAATAATTGTGCTTGTATTGCGCACGTTATCATGGAAACGGCGATCATTATGTATTATGAAAAACCGGCGGAGAACCAGTGAGAAATTATTTCTCAGTGCAATGGCCGACTTTTCTCATTGAGTGAGAACTTCTTTGTTTTGAATCTATATAAGTAGTGAGAAAAATGATTGCACATTGTATAGCATCCATAGACAAATATTATTTATATTTGATACGGATTTTTTTTAATTTCAGTCACATTCATACAAAATATCTTATATTTGTATCATAAACTAAATACTTACTATTAAGTTCGTCTAAACATTTTTCATCGCCGCCATAATCTTTTGGTAAAATTTCTCTTGGAATTACTTTATAAACTTCTTTTATAGAATTGTGGACAAATATCTGCAATAATTATAAATATTAAAGTATTTATAATCTCGAATTAATTAATAAATAAAGCAAGTAATAATAAGAATAATAAAAGTTCACAGTTATGTACCTTTTCACGTAATTCCTTGTTCAAAAACGTTGTACAGAGATAAACTATCTGTTCTGCATATTTGGGCATATTAAAGAAGTGAATTTCTTTTATTTGTTTGTTCCACAGCTCCTTAAATAAATAAAAATAAAAATTAGGACAATATTATAATTACACTTAGACTAAAAGTTATTATGTTGGTTTATAACTTTATCAGTAACACAAACAGAGTAAAGATTAAAATTGGATAAAAATATGTCTTATTTCTTTACCAATGACGATATGGTGATCATGATCATCCCCCATATTCAAGCGCTGACGCATTTTCTTCTGTGAAGTCATGATCTGCGTCTGCTATATTATCTTTGTGTGTGTTGAGTATATGTCTTGTTACTTTGAAAAGTCGGCTTAATTGTCTTTACAAAGGGACGCTAATTGTATCCTAACGTCTGCGGTCCCTCCGGTAAATACCGATCCCCAAAGGATAGAAACTATTTTCACTTATTAATTTATAATAAATGAAAAATTTCCTACCCCTGATGAGATTCAAACTCACGACTCTTGAACCCAAAGGTAGGCTCTCTTACAACTAAGCCACAGAGAAAGTAACAATCTATTAAGGAACGCTAAACAAGGCAATTGTAAGTTTTCAGATTTTAAAAATTTAAAAAGAAAACTGTTTTGCTGATGACCAAATTCTGATTGCTCAAGATGATGACGACTTGAATTATATGACGCGGAAGCCAAAATCGAAGAATATAAAAAATGGGGTCTCGAATTCTACATTAAGAAAACTGAAGTTATTTGATGAGGTAGAAATTAAACACTGTGATGAATACAAGTACCTGGGCATGAAGATAACTTAAGATCGAACACTTGAGGCTGCTATAAAAGACAGAAACATACAGCGTAGAAAAGCCATGATGATGCCGTTCATCACTGATGAACGGCATTGTAATACCATATTTAAAAGTGTAATCAGATATGGCAGTGAAGTATGGACACTGAAGCAAAGAACAGAGAAAATGTTACTAGTAACAGAAATTGACTTCTGGAGAAGAGCAGCAGGCAAATCAAGAAGAGATCGGATATCAAATGAGCAAATACGAGAAATGATGAGAGTCACGCATTCAATAATTATTGATGATATAAAAACAAATCAACTAGTATGTTACGGCCATGTACCTACAGAGAATGCCAGATGACAGGATCCCTAAACAGATTTTGGAGTGGACACCACAAGGGAAAAGAAAAAGAGGAAGGCCGAGAAGAAGCTGGAGGGAGGGAAAAAGAACTAGAGGAAAGACAACTCCCTCCAGGTCTATGGTTAAACAGAGAAGAATGTCGGTTAGTGGTCGGAAGGCGCCGGAGAACGCTGTAACTGATAGTAGTAGTAGTAACAAGGAAACGGTATATTACTCATAATTACCAAGTCAATATTTTTATACTTACTTCGAATATAAAGGCTATTTTTCTAAAATCAGTTGGTGTGAATTTAGGGATATAAGACATCTTAAAATCTTTAAAATCCACAATAAATTTATCCATTACTGCTAAATCTTCACACAAGCGGACTTCGTTCATATTAAAAAATGCTGCTGCTACTATTTTATTTAGGTCGAACAGTTCAGTGTCTCTTGGATAGAATTTGACAAAAAAGACTCGCTCCAGATTATTTGTAAGAGCCGGTAATGGGCATAAAGTGCTAAAACGATAATAATATTTAACGCAAATATTTTATGTAGTTAGTATCAATATGGAGTATAACATAAAGGATCAACCAAAAATTCATATAATCTACATTGATGATCTATTTCTACGAATGCTAGTACTAGGTTCTCCCCTATATTCATTTTTATTTCTATAGTTCTCAGTACAAATATTATATCTTTGCTGTGTTTGTTCTCTGAAGGTCACTTGTTCTTCTTCTAGTTTTTTTTTTTTTCAATTTCGCTTGATATGTCGCCCTATAGTTCTCCTACTTGGTTATGTGCAAGGGCGGATCCAGGGAGGGGGCCATGGGGGCCATGGCCCCCTCCGAGAATTTAAAAAATATATAAATTTAAATATTTTCTGTTCAAATGTTTTTAGTTTCAAACACATATATATGTACAAAACAGAGGATAAATATGTCTTCTTGACTAGAATTGAACAAAAGCAGTATAACGGTAGCTTCAAGAATGACATAGGACGTTTTGTAAATCAAAATGACGATAATTTTACAGAGTGCCGATTGTTAGAACGATCTCGGCAGCCATTAAAATCGTGTAAATTTCCAAATCTGTACACATACAGAATTAAAAAAAAAGAAATAAAGCGTTACTTGGGTCACCAGCGCAGCACTTAGAACAAAGGAGTTGGTTGGTACTTTCGCATATTCAAAAGATATTGTTTTGTAAGTACATATTGCGTTTTATTTTTCTAATGAAAAATATGGTCACAATAAAGGGATGACAGCCCAAAAGCTTGTCACTAAACCTGTATATCATCTTTAGCCAAACTCATGGGCAAAGACGGAGGCATACAAACCCATGAAAAAAAATAATACCACAAGAAATTCGTTCAGGTTGGGCTGGATTTTCTACAAAGCTATCGCAACCCGTAAAAGTCAGCAATTAACCAGATAGACCCTTAGAGATCTAAAGAGATACAAGAAAATTGAGAAAGACTAAGACCAAAAGTAGAGTCTATAGGGTTTTTAGGTCGACAAAAAATTCCTCTTAGAGGCCATCGTGATAATGACCTTCTGCTTCTGAACGAAGGTACTGGACCTAGCAATGAGGGGAATGATTAAGGTTTAACCCGCGAGCAGTCGCGCCGTTAGAAAAAATCTAACATTGTATCATTTTTCGTGATAACTTGATGAAAAATTTTGCAACATAACTTTCCACTCGTAAGTGCGTCGAGAAAGGGTATAGTAATGCGTAGGTTTATTTTTTTCTCCTTTTTTTTTCTTCTTTTTTTTGGAATTTATGGCTTTGGCGAAAAAAAAATTAACTTTAATAATTGTTAGAAATGATATTTCTAACATTACAAGTAAATAAAAATACTATAACATAAAGATTTGTTATAAATTCGCGTCTAAATTTGTATTGTTAGACAAAATCTAACGCGCAACCGATTACGTGACAGAATAGAGCGCGATTGTTCCCGGGTTAAAGTCGCATCATGAGATAAGACTCTTAAACACTTATTCACAGAATCTTCCTTAGTAACATACATTAGTAGCACCATTCAAAATAAATTGATAACATGTTCTGAAGAAATAATTGAACAAATTATAAATCAGGTTCAGAGTGCAAATTATTACTTTGTCATATTTGACGAAACGACCGACGACGTATCCCACATGGAACAGCTTTCTCTAAATTTGAGGTACATACACAATAACAATATTCGTGAAAACTTTGTTGGGTTTGCTTATGAGAATATAAAAATAATTAGTAAAAATCAAGGAAGAGGGCAAAAAGAAGGCCTGCCAGGAGAAGCATTCGAAAAAATAGTATTAAACTTATTGAAAGAACTGCACTTGGATCCGAAGAAATGTGTAGTAATCCGTACTGACTTTAATAACGTTAAGTTTTGAATGTCTTTATGGTCCTCAAAAGTGTGTGAAAAGTGTCTTAAAACACGCCATTGTAGCCCTAATTAAAAAAAAAACACCCCCAGATCCCCTGGTACTCCTTCCCAAAAAACGTTCATGACCCCTCCCGAAAATCGGTCCTGGATCCGCCCTTGGTTATGTGCCCTCTGTTATAAATCGGCAGAATAAGATTATTTTCTTAATAACTTGGTATTTTACTGTGCTTAAATTCCTCATCACAAATGATCCAGAAATAATCTGTTTTTAATTATTTTTGGTGCTTCCATGATTTTTTTACTTTATTCTCTGTGTTCTCTTCTCTTATTAGCTTCAGCTTGATGTGTCAACTGAGTTAGCCTTTTATCTTCTTCTAACTTAAATTTACAGATTTTTTACTTTTTCTAAACCGTTTCGTGTGGTTTATAGGTAGGTATTTTGTTTTTTTTTTCTATCTTTCATGCCGTATGTTTATGTTTTCTTTTGTCCTATTAAGGCTTTGATCTTATTACAAAGAGACCTAATTTTATTTATATAATCTCCATTTAAGCTATTCTCAAATTCTTCCCAGGATTTTCGTTTAACATCTGAAGAGCTTATTGCAACATAATGGTAAGCCACAATTCTACAGAATTCTCTTTTATTGCATTATGTATTTAAAGAAACCTATGTTAAGCCATATAAAAATTATTTGGTGATGACTGCAATAGATGGCGGAGTTATTGCTGTATCGTGTTTATACAATCGCCCATTTCTGTTCACTTTTTCGCGTAAAACGTGGTAAGCCACATTAAAATGGCGTCGACATCACGTGCACGTGCTGAATTAAAAGCGGTTTTAAGCGAAAATAGCAGTTTAAATGTCAATTTTATTGATGATAGGGATGACAGTGTAGCAGACAAAGACTATAAGCCCAGTGGCGATGATTTTCCGTCTCAATCTAGTGAGGTAAGCTTTATTTTATGATTTTTTGGCTTACCATGTTTTTGCACAAAAATATTCATATATATTACATGGAACAATATGGTATGCCATGTGGCTTATCGAGTTATTGATATAAGATTTTTGAAATATTCGCAAATTCTAGAGTGTAATACAGTCTCTTTTTGTTGTTCTAGGATGAATTGCAGGAACCAATACCCAGACTTTTTAAAGATAAGGAGGTTAATCCAGAGAAGAAAAAACCAACAAGATGGAGACAACGAAATGAGGAAAACTATGATCGAAATGAAAGAAAAAGAAGCCGTAATCGTAATTCGGGACAGCAGTATACTTCTAAGAAAACCAAGACGATTATTAGTTCACGTGAAATTGGCGAAGAAAATTCCGTTTTACGGAAAGGCAGACCTGCAATAATAGAGTTGTCAAACATTCCCAAGAAATATAACGAACCTCTGAAAATTGCGAAAAATAAACTGGACAATATAAAAAGTTTGTTACCTTATATCCCGCCAGTCTACCACACTTTTTATAATCAGTTAAACGCAGCTTCTGAAGTTAATGAAGAAGTGGAAATTGTAGAAACATAACTTAGTTGATTTTTTTGTATTGCGATTTTTTAAATTTAAGAACATGTTAAGCCACATATTTTTTTAATAAACTTATTTTTTTAATATAAATATGTGTTTTTTTTGTGAAATAATAAATGTACATGTATTTTAATAACTAATATAACTAACTAACAAGCGTCCAGGTTGTTACATTTAAACCAATATTTTTTAGATTTTTTTAAAACTTTAAACATTGATATCTCGGTTTTATTATTTTGTGGCTTACCATTATGTTGCAATAAGCTCTTCTTTACTACCTTTTTGGTATTTTTTTATTCTTCATCATCGTCATAAGTGGCGCGACATTCCATTGTGGGTCTTGGCATGCCCGAAAAGAAGTCGCCTCCTGTCGATTTCTGGCAACTTCCCTCCATCTTCTGACCCCTAGAATCTTTGGGTCTTTGTCCATCTTCATCCAATGATCATCAATCCATCTTCTTCGTGGTCATTCCCTACTTCCTGTGCCCTCTGGTTTTTAAAATGTTTATTTCTTAGAGTATTCGTGATCTGACATCCTAGCAATGTGTCCAGCCCATCTAAGTTTCTGGACTAGCAGACTCTATAGCCACGAAGTTGTATCTTCGACGCCATAGCCCATTTTCATTTACAGCCCCAAAAATTTTTCTAAGAAATTTTCTCTCAAAAATACCAAGAAGTCTTTCATCACTTTGAGATAAAGACCATGTTTCAGTCCCGTATATCAAAACCGGTCAATTTTTTTTTTGGTCGGTCATTTTTTTTGTTTTTATCTAGTTTCTTTGTCATTTGTAATCTTTGTTGAACGTATAATTTTTTTCTTAATTCCACAGAATTCTTTTGTTGATTTGTATATTAACCTCTTTAATATTATCAATTTTTCATATAGTGAACACTCTTGTTTAACATTTTCGTATTTTTGTCTTATTTATTTTATTTTCGTAGGTGTTACTATGTAATTTTGTTTGTATTTGGTGTCATGGTGTCCTTATATTGATCTTGCTATACTATACTTTATACTCTCTAATTCAATATATTATACATATATTATTTTCACTGTTACTGGAATATGTTGTGTGTTCAGTTCCTCTTTAATTATTATCTACTTTTTTATCGTCGTTTCTAGCTCTTGTTAATTAATTACAATATTTAATCAGGAATAAACCTTTCCTATCATAAATGCGATAATATAAATATTATGAAAATGATAAATAGAGCTTGTATTAGGTATGTACATATTTGGAGCTAACTTACCATATATCATAAGTTGCAGTCATGTGGCATGATGTTGGATTTGTTTGTTCGAAATATTCTGGCATAACTGTTCTAATGGCGTAATACATATCCAAGCACTGCTTCGTCCTTTCTGTGCTGAACTGACATATCGTCAAGAAATATTGGATCATAGAATCAGCTGAAAAATTATATTGGATATGTATAATCATGTCTCAGATACTATAGTTAAGAAAAAATATTTATCTAAGTGAATTAAGGGCGTAGGTGCAAAATTTCGCACCAATGTGTTTTAAATGCATCTATTTTTTTTTCGAATCCCGAGAAAACTAGTAAGTATTTTTTTAATTTAAACGCAGAATGAAAGATTGCATTGTGAAAGTCCTTGAAAACTTCTACAATATTTATTTTAATAAGTTACAGTGGTGAAAAAAAAGAGAAAATTGAATGTTATTTTAAAATTTCAAATATCTCATTCAAAAGACACTGGTTATTCATTATATAAAATATATTTGGTTATTTATTATACAGGGTGGTCCTTAAGTAATTGTATAAAAAGAAACAGTAGATTCTACAGTCTAAAATATTACGATTTAACCCAACTTACTTTAATAAAATATTGATATTAAGAAAGATACAGGGTGGTAAAATTAAACTTTTTTTTTATTTATTATTGAATATTTTCTGACAGGTATGAGATAACAACATGAAATTTGGTATGTGGGGTTTTTTTGGGTTAAGAAAACTAAATTCCCTACCAAAAATTATGTATTGCCCAGAGGGCGCCACACACGCCTTTCAGCACTCATTTATTACGTTCAATTTTTTTTATCCCTCACTCTGTATAATTTTGACATTAAAATTTTTATTCTCCTGTTAGCTTTACTTAAAAAAGGTATACTTCTTTCATCTCCCTAAACTCAACGGTTTTCGAGATAAACGCATTTTAAATCTGCGATACACCATCATTTTTAGCATAATCATTGTACCTAGTTACACCCGAAAAATAACTTAAAACCATAAAATTATCCAAAAATGTATCGCAAATTTCTTCAAATGGAATTTGCGATGCAATGACATAAATTTGAGAACTGGCACAATTATTATGGTTTTAAGTTATTTTTCGGGTGTAACTACAAAAACATTATTCTAAAAATGATGGTGTATCGCAGATTTAAAACGCGTTTATCTCAAAAACGGTTGAGTTTAGGGAGATGAAAGAAGTATACCTTTTTTAAGTAAAACTAATAGGAGAATAAAAATTTTAATGTCAAAATTATACCTAGTGAAGGATAAAAAGAATTGAAGTAATAAATTAGTGCTGAAAGGCGTATGTGGCGCCCTCTAGGTAATACATAATTTTTGGTAGAGAATTTAGTTTTCTCAACCCAAAAAATCCCCACATACCAAATTTCATGTTGTTATCTCATACCTGTCAGGACATATTCAATAATAAATAAAAAAAAAGTTTAATTTTACCACCCTGTATCTTTTTTACTATCAACATTTTATAAAAGTAAGTTGGGTTAAATCGTAATATTTTAGAGTGTAGAATCTACTGTTTCTTTTTGTACAATTATTTAAGAACCACCCTGTATACCTACTATGTATTATTGACTTTTAGTAGCTCTCGGTAATTATGTAATCTTTTATTCTGCTTTTAAATTTTTCAAAAATACTTATTAGTTATCTAAGAAATCGAAAAAAGTGAATGCATTTAAAACATATTGGCGCGTGTTTTATAATGTCGATAAACGCAACAACAGAAGAAGAGATAAACAGACAGTAGACAGTAGACAACAGAAGGCAGTAGATTAGAACAAACAACATCTTGTATAAGATAACTCCAAAGTGTAATCTGGAACGTAAATATCAAAGAAAAAAAAACAAAATAAAATGATATACCAGAAAATAGTACGAAGTATTATCACATAATATGCAGTAGAAATTTAGACCATAAAAAAACCAAGGAAGCATTCTAACGACCGAAATGAAATACTAGAGAAAATGTACGCCAGGTACGATATTGCGCATGCGACTATCAACTGATCGCGTTCTGTCGACGTCACAATGAGAGTAGCCGCTGTCGGAATACATATGTTTTTTATATGGGAGTTTTATCGATTTTTTAGCTTTTGAGGAGATTTTTGTGAGATTTAAGTTGATTAGTAGGCTTGTTAGTGTGAAAGAATTATTATTTACCCCTTAATGTATTGTCTCCAAAATTAGTTTATTTAAAAAACAACTGAAGGGTATCTTAAAATAAGTTTGTTTTATTATTCTGAGATGTTTGATAGTTTAAGATTTATTGTTTATAAAGTACAGCTTTCTTAAAACTTTTGTAAATGGACGCCGTTAATTAATAGATAATCTACAAATAATTAGTTTCGAAATTTCATTCGGTCGACAGATTATTGAATTTTACAAAAATGATTGAAATTTAAAGATCGATAACTATATAATTCTGTATAATATTGATGATTTGATATACTATATAAATTATATCCAAAGTTCTTAAGAGGAAACAGTAGCGATCAACAGGTAGCAAAAACGCGTTCCAAGATTGCGGCTGTAATTTTGAATATTTTTTCGAGATATTTGGCACACTTATTCGTAATATAATAAAGAATGGCGGTACAGAGCCCAATTTGAAAAATATATTAATATGTGGAAATTACTCTGTAATTAAATACAATATTAAAAAAACGAGCCTGAACATTAAGAAGAACAAAAAAATACACTTTCTTCAAATAAACTTTTTTATCCGATGCCTAGATTTTGTGTCATTTTGGAACTACTAAAATTTTTTATTTCATTAGTATGTAGTTCCAAAATGACACAAAATCTAGGCATCGGATAAAAAAGTTTATTTGAAGAAAGTGTATTTTTTTGTTCTTCTTAATGGCGGTACAGGCTCGTTTTTAAACGCTTTTATTTAGTTCAATAGTTTGCGTCAAATCTTTAGACGTTAATTTGAGTGCCTTTTCTCCAATGCAAATGAATGAAAATTTGCAGACATATGCATTCGCGGGAACAATACACGAATAATCAATAATTTTTTTTTATGTTTATTTCTCTTGTTTTTTACAATGTAAAAACTTGAAACTTTTACGTGTTGTAGCTAATGATATGAACTATACATAATTTCACTTTTTACGTTAATTGTTTACGTTATGCTTCATAAATAAACAATAAAATTTCAAATTTTTTGCTGATTCCGACAACTTTTCATGTTAGTACATCATATGTTTTATACATATTTTAAGAAACATGACGATATATTTTAATGTTTAAAAACTGTAAGACTAAAAAGTAAAAAATAAAAAAATATGAAAAAAATATTTTTAAGAAACGCTTTTCTTTAGTTACGAGTGACTAAAATTAAAAATATTATAAAAAAAATCAACTAAAAAGCAAACAATAAAAAAAATTGAAAAAATCTAACACATTCGTTAAAGAAAAGTGTGGGGCGAAAAGCGTTTATTCAATGAAGACGCGCCACGCTTTTCTTTGACGAATGTGTTAGATTTTTTCAATTTTTTTATTTTTTGCTTTTTGGTTGATTTTTTTTATAATGTTTTTAATTTTAGTCACTCGTAACTAAAAAAAAGCATTTCTTAAAAATTTTTTTTTTTCATATTTTTTTATTTAATATTGTATTTAATTACAGAGTAATTTCCACATATTAATATATTTTAAAATTGGGCTCTGTAGCGCCATTCTTTATTATATTACGAATACGTGTGCCAAATATTTCGAAAAAATATTCAAAATTACAGCCGCAGTCTTGGAACGCGTTTTCGCTACCTGTTGATCGCTACTGTTTCCTCTTAATTACAATTTACGCTATATATGTCAGTATATACCTACTCAATATTTTTCCTATGCTAAATAGTTCAAATTTCAAAATTGCTGTGGTATACTGAAGACCAAAGTAATAATTATTTATTCATCAAATTTTGCCCTATCGCAAAACAAAATTCTGACATAAATACGTATCAGTTATCAATAGTTCCGACTGGACGTTATTAGATAAAAAATAAATATCATCTTAGAGTGACTCAACCCCGGCTGGGCATTGGGCAATAAAAAAGGTAATTAGGTACCTATTTAGATACTGCCACATCTATAATATACTGCCATTTTAGTCCAGAGAAATAAGATTTTTGTCGGGACACTTGAGCAGCCAGGTTTCAAATGGGTTTTTTGGGTACTATATACCTAATACATTATAAATACAAAAATGCCCGTCACAGTTCAGACGGGAAATTTAGTTATTAACAAATAAGGGTCAAAAATGGCAGTTTTTTCGTTTAAATCGCTACAGATAAAAATAGGGTAATTAAATATCTTCCACTTTCCACTTACACGTGGATTGACCAAGTCTCCGAAGGGGGCCAAAGAAACCTCCAGAAGAATTGGTGGTAAAAATGCATTAACTGGATACTATATTTATTAATAATTTTAATGGGTCGGGACTTCAGTTCAGGGAAAAATTATTTGCAAATACTTATTGATTTGTCTGAAAAGATTGAATGTGATTACAAAACCAAACACCTGTTTTTTCGGTCGCGCATGTATTTTAGGATTAAGAAATTAAACAATACTTAAGAAAATATGAGAAATAAGAGAAAATGAAAGAAAATTGTAACTTAGTCTTGTGTTTTATTTGTTTTGTGATTTTATTTCACACCATTAATAATCAATTATTTTCATCTGCTTAAGTGCAACTAAATGAAGGCTCGATTCATAGGCGCCCATATATATGGGTTGGGGGAGCCATGGCCCCCCTTGGCTTTTCGGGTGCTTTAAACTATATATTGTCGTCCAAACTATACAAAATATAATATGCAACTTCTTCAAGTCTAGCCCCTCTACAAATTTTTATATGTACGCAAATGGCTCGATCCCCTCCTTAACACTGGACCCAAATAAGACAAGCCAATCAAAAACAAGCTCGTAAAATTTATTTAAAAAGCGACAAATACAAAAAACAATTTGAATATAGGTACATCACAAATTTATTTTAGAAATTTATTTTGTTCATTGTATTGTTAATTAATTTTTTAAATCAAAATAATAAAACACCTACATTTCAATAAATCCTAAATAGTTAAACAGAAATTATATTAATCTACTAAAATGCCTCTTTATGACCAATTTAAAACTAATTGTGTTCCCAGCGCTAATGTTTTAAATGGGGAATATTTAAAATCACTCTCATTGTGACGTCATGCGCGAACTCATCCGAATTTCGGATATTCCGGCTATCGTACCTGGCGTCTTTGTACCATGCTCCAAATACACAAGAAATATTTCTTAGATTTATAAATATCTAACCAGAGACAGGCACATAATAGAAGTAATAATGGATATGTACAAAAATAATACAAACACAGTAAGAACTAATAACGAGGAATCCAGAAAATTTACTACAAGTCAAGGCATCAAACAGGGATGAGTGTTGAGTTCACTGCTGTTCTCAGTGGTACTGGATGCAGCAATAAAAAAAGCCAAGAGCCAATAATGAGGAAACTAACATTAGGATACTGGAAAATGAAACATATTCAACTATCGGAGCTACTATTTGCAGACGACATGGTATTGATAGCAGAAAACAGAGAAGACTTACAGAACAATTTTGAAATCCTAGAAGAAGAACTATCAAACATAAATATGAAAATAAATATAGAGAAAACGGGAATATAGAATTAGACGGGAAACAACTAGAGCAAATAGAATATTATAATCACCTAGGAGTAATAATTGAATCTAATGGTAAACAAGACATGGAAATAAACGAGAAAATGGGACGAAGGGGAAGCTTATTTAAAACTATTAAAACAACATTTTTGGGGAAAAAAAGATACCGGAGGAAGTCAAAACGGCCATCGTTAGATCAGTAGTTAAACCAGCAATCATATATGGTAGCGAAACATGGACATTGACGGGGAGACACAAATCCAGAGTCAATGCTATAGAAATGATATTCCAGAGGAAAGTAGCAAACAGAAAGAGGACAGAAAAAATACGAAATGAAACAATCAGACAAAATCTAAACCTAAAACAAATCAATGAAAAAATAGTACAGAGATAACTTAGATGGTTCGGGTACGTATGTAGAATGTTGAAGGAGAGGCTAGCAAAACGAGTGTTCGAAACGAGAGTCCAGGGAAAAAACAAAAGAGGAAGACCAAGAGTTATGTGGGTAGATGAAGTCAAGAAGAAGTCGAGAAGAAAGGATTGACATTGGAAAGTGCAATAAACCTAACACAAGATAAGAAATCATGGAGACTACAATGCCAAACCCAACTCCACCAGCCTTACACCTAACGGAAAAAGGCTTAGGACTAAGTAAGTAAGTAAGTAAGTAAACAACATGCTAGAACATTGGTACATAAAGTCGAGTCCTGCGGTAAGTCTGCGAAATATCATGCCGTAATGGTCAAAATCCCTAGTTTGTATCACAGAAATGTTTAACTTATTAAAGTACATAATAACATTTTAAATCAAAAATGCTTTATAGTTAAAAATCAATTATTCTGGAAATATTTGAATAAAATCCTGGAAAAAATGGAACATTTTTTCGAAAACTTTTCCGATTTATGTCAAAACGACCTAAAATAGGAAAATTATCCTGAGTTGCAATTTTATTTGATGAAAAGAAGATGTACATAGTAGTATTTAAAGCAAATGTTAATATCAATAATACAATGCAAAGATAACAGTTATCATACTTACATGGTGTTTCTGGTAAATGTTTTTGGGTTTTCAACCACCTCTTTATAACATCAACTTCTGCATTAACAGTTTTTTCATTTTTGCCAAAGAACTTCCACACTAATTCACGATCAGTTTTATAGAATGGCTGAGATGACATATTTTTTTCTAAAATTTAAAGATAGTCAAACAACAACCTGAGTATCAAACGGGAGTTTAAGATCTCAACTGAATATTTTACAACTTTACAAAGCTTTTATATTGAGTTACTTATAGTATAATTTTTAGTTTTAAATTTGTATAAAAACATATTTTTGTTTATTAGGACAATGTTTTTGCTATATTTGGATTCAAGACGCAATAATTTATATGCAGAATCTATTTTTGAATTTATTCAATTAGTTTCATTGGTAAATATTTATTTGTGTGAAAACCATTAGCAAAACAAAATATTTGTTACTTTTTAAAACGTCAAATCAACTGCTTGAATCACTATTAGACCATCGGATTTTAGCAAGAAAAAAAAGAAATTTAGAGTTGAACCAGGTTCGTTTTTGAGAAATTTGAAATTTTTTATTTTCCGCACCTTTTCCGAGATAACATTTTTCGTTTTTCCCATACGCCGGTATGTCTTTTTTGCATGGCCCTTACCGTGGTAACTAACACATTTTCAAGGGGCATGAACTAGAAAACGAACACTGGTCTATTAACTTACATATTTAGGCCATAATTAAAACCCTAAGGCACCAGTTTAGTAGCCCTTATGCCAAAATTAAAAAAAAAATTGAGTCAATACTGCTCTATTGATTTGACCCCACAGTTTCCACATCATATTTTACTCTATAACCACTGGCGAAGCGTCCGTGTAACCACTGTTACCATTGGTAACAGTTAAAAATCTTGCAATAAATATTTTATGACTGTTATGAAATAATTCCATTTATATTTTTTACCAACAGAAATATTTGTTAATAGTACCTAATTCAGTAAATAGCCAACTAGACGCACGAAAATATTGGCGAGATAAATGAATCCATTGCACTTTATTATTAGTCGAGGAAATGAAGCTGAAAAAATAGCAAAACCTCAAAATTTTTTCGTCCAGCATCGATTTGTACAAAAATTTGGTATTAGGCCCTTTACACCCTCTAGTTCATTTTCTATATTGAGCCGTTGTACGCTTTTGTTTTTTTAAGGGTGAAAACTACCCCTAATGGTAAAAAATTATAAAATAACATTTTAAACTTTAATATTGTCAACATTTGGTTCTTATTAGTTACATAATGATTGTTTTATGCTTTAAAAAATACTATCATAATATTTCAACCCTTAAAACCACCCTTGTTGGAGCTATATATAAAAAATTTACTTATCCTAAAAGAATAATTTTGACTTGCATCGATTTACATAAAAATTTGGGATTAGGATCGTCTCACCGTGTACTTCATATTCTATATTCTATATCATTCTTAAGGGTGTTGATTATTTTTAGGGGTGTAAATTACCACTTATTGTCAAAAATTATATAAAAACATTGTAAACTTTAATATGGGTAAAATTTGGTTTTGATTGGGTAAATAATGATTGTTTTATACGTTAGGATATAATATCATATTTCAACCCTTAAAAAGCACCCTTAGTAACATTACAGTTTTTATAAGTAGATATTTTAATAGATCTATACAGAAAAAAAGTAGAATTAAAGAATTACAAAAACATTTATTTAGACAAAAATACGAATTTACAAATATGTACAAATACGAATACAAATAGGTTTTTAGTCATCTTCCAGTATACGAACCGGTTCTGTGGTATTATACATACATTGAAAATTATCCATAAGCGGACTATTCGAAATTTTCGAAAAAAAATTGGTTTTATAAACATAGCTCCTTCATTTTTGGCGATAAAAAGTTTTTTAAAAAATGACTTTGTAGGATTTTTGAAGAGTTATAAGATTGTGTAACCTAAATTCGGTAAGATCCCTTAGTTTTTAATTAGGGTGGGTTTAAATGTCTCGAATAAGGGGGTGTTTGCTCGTAAATAGAGGTTTTAAACAGCTATATCTCGCTAACTGTTCACTGTAATGAAAATCTATGCACAAAAGAATTTTAGCTATTAAAAATGCTACAATTTAGTAATCTTTCATTTTTCTCTTATCTCCAGTATTTTCGGAGATATTTTGAAGTAAATGCTGAAAAATGGGAAATTGCAAAAAATTAATTTGTTTTTAAACTCCAATGTTTCTAAAATTAGACCTTTTAAATAGGTCAAACTTCTTGGGTGTATTTATAATACAAATATAAAAGGAATTGTAGAAAAGTAAAGACCAATTTTTAATTAGGAGGGTAGTTAGGGAGTTGTTTTCACTGATTTTTTCATAGAGAAAAGCAGGTGCCGATCCTTTTTTGATCATAAGTCACTTAATTTTCAGGCTAGAAACTTTTCATTATTATTTTTTGAAAGGTCTAGCTGTATACTTGAAAAAAAAATTAAAGTTTTCCTCGAAAATTGCAAAGTTTTTCCGTTATTTAGCTCTGAATATTTCAAATTATGCATTTGACGAAAAAAGCTAACTTTTAACATGCCGCATCTCTGTTTGTATTGGTCTTAAAGATATTACAGGAAAAAAAATTGGTTTGTCTTACTAAAAGATACAATTTTGATATGTATAGTTTTTTTGATTAAATGCATATTTTTCGAGGTATTCTCAAAAAACCCTCTAAAAAAGTCGATTTTTTCGTCGAAAAACTGTTACTTTCAAGCGCGAATAACTCGAAAAATATTAGTTTTACAAAGAAAATGTAAAATACATTTTTTTCTTAGAATTAGTTTTTACATTGATTTACATGGTTAAAATGTAATAAAAAATTCCCGCCCCGAGATGGGGTGGCAACCACCTCCAAGGTTTTAGCGTACAGCTGCATGATATAGAAAATGATCCTTGGACTATTCCCTACCTTCTGTGAAAATTTCAAGTAAATCCATAGTCCTGTCGCCAGGGGGGGTACAACGGCCTCCTTAATTCAGATGGACTTACCCAAGTTTTTTTTATATATTTTGACCCGCAGAATACGAATTTTTTGGGTAACAGTTGATCCGGATGTCGATAAGATTGTTATAGACAAAGAACTTGAGGAATTACATAACAGCGATTTCTCGCAAAACAAAACATCTTTTTGTATTTTTTGGGTCATTTTAAGCAAAAAATATTCCTACAAGTTTTTTCGTAGAATGCATAGTTTACGAGATAACCGCGGTTGAACTTTCAAAAAATCGAAAAATTGTAATTTTTGAACCCGAATAACTTTTGATTAAAAAATAAAGTAGCAATTCTGCTTACCGCATTTGAAAGTTTAAGTCAAATTATATCGGTTTTGATTATTTTCATTGCTAGAAATTTATTATTTTATTGTTAAACAAAGCTACAAACACCTAGTATGTGAGTGATGTTTTCAATGATTTCTCATTTAAAATCGAACGAGTAGGTAGAGTAGCTACGAGTGCAAGCGAGGCAATTTCTACGTAGCATACGTTAAAACGCATGTATTAGGCACGGGAAACACTAGGTGTTTATAGATTATTTTAACAATAAAAAAATTAATTTTTAGCAATGAAAATAATCAAAACCGATATAATTTGACTTAAACTTTCAAATGCGGTAAGCAGAATTGCTACTTTATTTTTTAATCAAAAGTTATTTGGGTTCAAAAATTGCAATTTTTCGATTTTTTGAAAGTTCAACCGCGGTTATCTCGAAAACTATGCATTCTACGAAAAAACTTGTAGAAATATTTTTTGCTTAAAATGACCCAAAAAATACAAAAAGATGTTTTGTTTTGCGAGAAATCGCTGTTATGTAATTCCTCAAGTTCTTTGTCTATAACAATCTTATCGACATCCGGATCAACTGTTACCCAAAAAATTCGTATTCTACGGGTCAAAATATATAAAAAAAACTTGGGTAAGTCCATCTGAATTAAGGAGGCCGTTGTACCCCCCCTGGCGACAGGACTACCATGCTGGACGAAAAAATTGCGAGCCAAAATGCTTCATTTCCTCGACTATATATGCTGTTACCAATACTGGCAGTGGTAACGCAGGAGAAACCTCGCTATCGCTCGGGACTAGCTCGTTTCTGAAAATTTTGAAGGAGCGACGGCTCTGTTCGAGCGACGAGAGACGGCGCGCGGGCACGCTGTGTATATCAGTATTGTCACCATTTTGAGGATTGGTAACATTAGTTTAGTACCTATTACAGATTACAGTGTGCGAGCATTTAAACATGGAAGAGTGTTGCTACAAGGATGCTACGTATTTCGTAATTGATCAACTACTTGAAAAGTTATTCTCCTTGTATATTTTTTTTATATGTAATTTTGAAGAAAAAAAAATGATATTATTGAAAATGGAAGAATTAAAATATGAACAATAGTTTTCAAAATCTATTCTTTTCCTACTTGTTCATTTTTTTATGTTAATTTTATGGTAGAATAATACAGCGTGTGTCAGCCAAATGGAATAAATTCAATAGTTCAAATACTAATTGTTTTTTTGAAAAATGCTCAGATCTGTCCATTAGTATTTTAAATCTTAATTTTTTACATACAATAATAATGTATACAGGGTGTCCCAATTTAGAAATATGACGTCATCGTTAATTTTCTTAAATGGCAATACTGTTATTTTAATGGATATTTAGATAGAGCGTGTAAAGCTATACATAACTGCAAAATATCAAATTTTTATTTTTTAACATTTCCAAGATAATAAAAAATAAAGTTATGTCTGTAATGTGGAATAAACTTAATAGTTCAAATAATAATTGTTTTTTTTTTTTGAAAAATGCTTAGACCTGTCGATTAGTATTTGAAATCGAAATTTTTTACATACAATAATAATGTATATAGGGTGTCCCAATTTAGAGATTTAATGTTATTTTTTATTATGTAGGTAGTAAATGGTAAGGAATAAAAATTTCATATTTTATAGTTATATATAACTTTACACAGCCTATCAAAATAGCTATCAAAATGACAGTATTGTCATTTAAGAAAATCAATGGTGACGCCATATCTCTAAATTGGGACACCCTGTATACATTATTATTGTATGAAAAAAATTTCCATTTGAAATACTAATCGACATATATAGTCATTTTTCAAAAAAAAACAATTAGTATTTAAACTATTGAATTTATTCCAAATTACAGTCACGACTTTGTTATTTTCTATTATCTTGTAAATGGTAAGGAATAAAAATTTGATATTTTGCAGTTATGGATAACTTTACACACCCTATCCAAATAGCTATCAAAATGACAGTATTGCCATTTAAGAAAATCAATGATGACGCCATATATCTAAATTGGGACACCCTGTATACATTATTATTGTATGAAAAAAATTTCCATTTGAAATACTAATCGACAGATTTAGTCATTTTTCAAAAAAACAATTAGTATTTGAACTATTGAATTTATTCAATTTGGCTGACACACAGTGTATGTTTAGTTTGTTTATTATTTATTGTTATACCTGTTACATATACATAATTACATACATATAATTTGGGAATAGTGATTTATTTAATTTTATCCCACAGGATTGAAAACAAAAACCTATATTTGGGAGGTTCAAAATAATTTTTTTTAAATAAGATTTTTTTACATCTGGTTTGGTAACACTTTAGAAAAAGTCATGCGTCGCCACTGTCTATAACCCTTTTATTCTCAGTACACTCCAAGGCATAACAAATAAAATCGTGACTGCACTTAGTATTATGCAATCTTCTTTTTACTTGATGTAAGTTCTCTTATATTGATAACAAAGGAGAAGGATAGGAAGGAATGGAAGCTGATTCTGGAACAGGCCAAGACCCACCATGGGATGTAGAGCCAATGATGATGATACATTGATAACAAAAGCTAACAACATGTGATCTCTCTCCGAAGACTGGGATGGCATCTACGGTATTATTCAATATAACCCGACCTACCTTTCACCCATTCTAGTTTTGACTCGCGCTTTTGGTCCGGACTTATTGACCCTTAAGATCCTGAATTAATTTATTTAGCAAATTTTAGTTTTTGTCTATTTTGATGTATTCAGGAGAACGTCTTAACACAAAATACATACATTTTTCTCTTAATTATTTTTGATTTTTTAGAAAATTGCCGTTACATATATGTAACGCTAGGAAAATATAGGAGCAAAAATATTTAAAATATTTCCGATTATAAATTTCAAAATAACAAACAAATTCAAAACTAGATAAATGAAAAATCATAATCAAGTTATTGTAGATGAAAATCTATGTTGCACTTGATGCACACTCCCACATTGCACTTGCAACCCATGGTATGCACATTTGAACTAGAGCATTCATCTGTAAAACATCTCCTTTATATAGGTCAGGAGATGATAAATCTTATCATATCTTATATCTACGACTACTTTGAACGAATATGGCCTGCCTGCATCTTTTGGTTTGGTACCATACTTCGTAAGATACGATGTTATTAGATACCTTCGAAATTCCAGTTGTGGCAGAGGATCATAGCATATATTATGTCCAGTTATGTCCAGCATGAATATAAATAGACCATTATGTCCATAGTTATGTCCAGCATCAATGTAAATAGACATCACTACCATTTTTTAGAGCAAATTCCTACTTGGTATGTAGCTACATTCTGGTTCATAAGATCAACTTCAACTTTTCTTTCACTAATTTTTTAGCTTTTGTTGATGATTTGGAAAGCTGAGCCTCGGTAATATCATCATATATTTCGGAATCTCTTTCACTATTTCGTAAAACAAGTTCAACAGGTGCTCTAAGAATTTTCTCGGACAGCCTGTTAAAATCATTATATTCCTCATCACCAGACTCCTCGTCTGTAAGCACATTCAATTCTGGGGGTTCAGTACCTATATGTATGTATATAGCATCAACGTCTAATCAACGGCATCAAGCATCTCCAGCGCTTTTTGAAGAGAAACCCCTTTTCTGAAACAAAAAATACGTTACAATTCTAAAAGTTTCGATTTTTGCTCCCATATGTTCCTAGCGTTACATATATGTAAGACCAAAAATTAAAGCCATTTTTTAAAAAACCAGGATAAAATTTCTAAAAATTTATATTATCAATAAGAAAATACATTAATTGATTCTCAATTGAAAACACTTTAAACAAAATATAATAACAAAAGAATAGTAAAAATATACTTACTCAAACTTGAGATCCATTTTTACCATAAATAATAAACACCGTCACATAAAACACTCAACTAAATAAACAGGTTATATCAAATCCTCGAACCAACTGCTGAAAACTAGTAAACAAGTGTCCCTTGAAAGTCTTGCATCACCATATAGTTAAAATTAGAATCACTTCCAGAATTTAAGGCTTAAGACTTTAGCAGTTTCTGCGTTACATATATGTAACGCTAGGAGCTTAAGTGTTAAATGGCCTTCTTTTTAGCGTTGAATGCCCCAATAAAAAATTTCGAACATATTTTCTCTGTGGAAAAGATCAACGGGTGTTTTCAACTACCCACAAAATTTGGAAGAGGAAATAAGTATAAAAGTATAAAAAATGAGTATGCGTCTTACAATCATGCAATCTATATATTGCAATATATTTTTCAACTTGAAATTATCTGTGAACTGTTGATCTTATGATTCAATAAGGTTCCAAGTACAAAGCTTATAGTATATTAAGGTTTCAAGCACACTGAAGACGTCGTAAAAATGTAACAAAGTAACAATTTACCTTACTCTATAGTAGTATAGAATAAGAAACAAAGATACTGTACTAGCATAGAATAAGAAACAGAAACAAAGATACTATACAGAATAAGAGACAAAGACAACAACACTGCTACGGATAGAGCTGAAATCCTTAAAGTTGTCGAATCGTTTTATCGCGAAATGTATGAGAGCACCAACGCAAGGCAAGATCAGCACCTGCCCAAAATCACAAACCAGGGATCAGAATTAATGCCAGAAGTAACACCATACGAAATTAAAAAGACACTTTCAGAAATGAAAAATAATAAATCAACAAACCATTGGCAGCATAAAAAATACAACATACCATTGGCACTGATATTCGTGGACTACGAGAAAGCGTTCGATACCATATACCAGCAGAAAATGTTAAAAGCATTGACAGAATGCCGAATAGACCATCGCTACACTAACATGATAAAATATATCTACCACAATGCAACGGCTAGCGTAAGACTCTCTGATCAACAAACTAATAAATTCTGTATGCAGCGAGGAGTACGGCAAGGAGACACCATCTCACCAAAGCTGGTCACAACCCTTTCAGAGCAGACTTTTAAGAAGGCAGATCTGAACGAGTATGGTATCAACATAAATGGAGAGAAGCTCAGTCATTTGAGATTCGCAGATGACATCGTCCTTATAGCCGATCGTATGGATGATGCAATAATAATGTTGAACAAGTTATGTCACGCTTCCTTAGAGATCGGAGTAAAGATTAATATCAACAAGACGCAAATAATGACTAATCTAGTGCTAAATGGTAATATTGTTGTTGATGGAATGGATATTGAGCAGACTGCATCTTATAAGTACTGGGGGCATGAAATTCGGTTGGGAAGAGATAATCAGACGTGCGAGCTCCCACGTCGCATAGGATTAGCCTGGGCAGCGTTTGGTAAACTGAGCTATGTATTTAAATCGGACTTACCCATATGCCTAAAAAGGAAAATCTTTAACCAGTGTGTATTGCCTGTACTCACTTATGGAGCGGAAACATTAACACTCACAAAAGAGGTAGTGAACAAGATTCGCATAACTCAGAGGGCTATGGAACGCCAGATGTTGGGGTCTCCCTGAGGGACCGAATCCCAAACGAAGAAATACGTCGTAGAACAACGGACGCCGTCGAAATAATCGTGTCGCTCAAGTGGAATTCGGCAGGACACGTCGCCAGATTGTCAGACAACCGATGGACAAAACGTATTGTCGAGTGGAGGCCACGAGAAGAAGCACTACAGAGCAGAGGACGACCATAAACCATATGGGCTGACGATCTGAAGCGTATTGTCGGCAACTAGATGCAAGCCGCACAAAACAAAGAAAGATGGAAAGAGCGGAGGGAGACCTATGTCCAGCAGTGGACGAGTCGGGTTGATGATGATGATAGTAGTGTAAAATCATTTTAACATTTATAGCCCTTCAAATAACAAAGTTATGTTTTAACGTGTATGTAAATGTGTTTCCTTTTGTGAAATGGCGCTTGAAACCTTATTGTTCTCGGCCCTCAATTTTTGATGACGATTGGACGGCCTCTTCTGGTCACATTGTCAGGATGTATTGTGGGATATAATATCTTGTATCCTTTATATTTAATATAGTTTTTGTAGAAAGTAGATTACGTTTTGTAGAATTTTATTTAAACATTTAAAGCTGAAATTAGGTTTAATATTGTTTATTTACTTTACTTTACATCTGTCAAGACTTATCCTGGAGCAGACTTAGAGACCGACCACGTTCCACTGGTGGGAGTATTTCGCGTCAAACTCAAAATAGTGCAGAAAAAGAAATCACAGTTATACGACCTGCGTATGCTAAAAGACCCTGACACGAAAATGAGGGCCCAAGCCACGTTAAACGAGCAAGTGACTACTGCAATTAGAGACGCATCGAACGAAGAACAAATGATCAAACAGATGACCGAAATAGTTCAAAATGTAAAGGATAGACATTTAAAGGCAGATAAATTAACCAAGAAGAAATCATGGATGACAGATGAGATCCTGAAACTAATGGACGAAAGAATAAATGCAAAATATGATCCCGACACATACAAAACAATCAATATATCAATAAGAAGGAAAATTAGAGAAGCGAAAGAAAAAGAAGCAATGGAGAGATGCCAAGAAATTGAGATTCTACAATCAAAGTACGATAGTCACAATGTACATAGGAAAGTTAAAGAACTCACAGGTGTACTAAGACGGAGACAGAGAGGAAATCTAACTGATTCTGACGGAAACATCATCTTAGATAAACAGAGTAAAATTAAAATGTGGAAAGAATATCTAGAAAAATTATTTGAAGACCAAAGAGATAACACCTTTGAGCTAGAAGAAGAGGTAAATGATGGACCAAGAATATTACAGCAGGAAGTTTATTCTGCCATAACACAGCTAAAGGATGGCAAAGCAGCAGGTCCCAATAATATACAAGCAGAACTACTCAAACTAATGGACAACGAATCAATAGCAATAATCACAAAGATATTCAACAACATATACAACTCTGGAGAAATACCAACAGAATGGCTGAAGTCTGAGTTAATTGCACTTCCAAAAAAACCAGGAGCCAAAAAGTGCGAAGAATACCGTACGGTAAGCCTGATGAGTCATCTCCTAAAATTGTTCCTAAAGGTAATCCATACGAGAATTTACAAGCTATGTGAAAGTCAAATTTCGCCCAACCAGTTCGGGTTCATAAATGCTGTTGGCACGAAAGAGGCTTTGTTTTCAATACAAGTCTTATTCCAGAAATGCAGAGACGTAAATTGCGACGTATACGCATGTCTGGTTGATTACGAGAAGGCGTTTGATCGAGTACAACACGCCAAGATGATGCAAATACTAAAAGAAGCAGGAATTAACAACCAAGATCTGAAAATAATTATAAACCTTTACTGGAATCAGACTGCAAACCTCAGAGTTGACGGTGAACTCACCGAATGTGTCAAAATCATGCGTGGAGTGAGGCAAGGCTGCATTTTGTCCCCCCTAATTTTCAATCTTTACTGTGAAAAAGTATTTATCGAAGCTTTGCACGAAACTGAAAAAGGTATTCTACTAAACGGGTACCGGCTAAATAATATCAGGTATGCAGATGACACCATAGTATTTGCGGACAACCTAGAAGACCTATAAGTCCTCATGGACAAAATCACCTATTACAGTCAACAATATGGACTCAATATTAACGTAAAGAAAACAAAGCTTATGATCGTTAGCAAGAAAAAGATAACAGAAGGTCAACTCTATATCAACCAAACCCCTGTAGAAAGATTGAGGCACTACAACTACCTCGGCACCATAATAAATGAAGAATGGACCAATAACCAAGAAATAAGAGCGCGTATCGGAAAAGCTAGATCAATCTTCAACCGTATGGGGGCGTTTTTCAAGAGCCACAACCTTTCTCTTGGTATAAAAGTAAGAATGCTGAGATGTTACGTCTTCTCTGTCCTTTTTTATGGTGTTGAATCATGGACCTTGAACGAGGATATGTGCCGAAAATTGGAAGCATTTGAGATGTGGCTATATCAGAGTATTCTTAAAATCCCATGGACTGATCGGGTCACAAATGAGCAGGTTCTTAGAAGAATGGGGAAGAACCGAGAAGTACTAACCACCATCAAATCTCGAAAGTTGGAATACTTTGGACACATTATGCGAAATGAATCCAGATATACCCTCCTATAAGTCATCCTGTAAGGAAAAATATTTGGAAAGCGAGGTCCAGGAAGAAGAAGAACATCCTGGTTAAAGAACCTCAGAACCTGGTTCAACACAACATCTGTGCAGCTTTTCCGCGTTGCGGCAGA
This sequence comes from Diabrotica virgifera virgifera, assembly GCF_917563875.1. Classification (NCBI taxonomy): domain Eukaryota; kingdom Metazoa; phylum Arthropoda; class Insecta; order Coleoptera; family Chrysomelidae; genus Diabrotica; species Diabrotica virgifera. The sequence continues at coordinate 88,820,896 of NC_065449.1, read as the reverse complement.
TAAAGTGAAGATTGCCATGATGATCGCCAACATTCGTCACGGATAAGCACATCAAGAAGAAGAAGATTGTTTATTATTCACAATAAAGAATACCAATTATTATCATCATCAATCAGCCAATCGCGTCCACTGCTGGACATAGGCCTCCCTCAGTTCTTTCCAGTGTTCTCTACAACACTTGGCCGCCTGTAGCCAGTTTCCTGCTACTCTTTTTACGTCGTCAGCGTCGGTCCATCTAGTCCAGGGGTGGGCAAAATGCGGCCCGCGGGCCGCATGCGGCCCTTTAGACATTTTTCTGCGGCCCTCGGCAATAAGTGAATTATTTTAATTGAAAGAATGATTGTTTTATAATAATATATTGCTAATAGTATTAAGTAAATATACAGGGTGAGGCAAATAAAGGGCCTATTAGAAATATCTCGAGAACTAAAGGCAACAGAATCCTGAAAATTGGAATAAAGGGGTTTTGAAGGATGGTCTATTCAATGAAAATATTTTCATCTCTTTGGAACTTCCGGTTATACCGGAAGTTGCTTATAACTTCGTTTTTTAAATGGGACACCCTGTATATTTTCACATTTTTGGATTCTCTTCGATGTGTTATTTCTTAAAATATGAGGTGTTGTAATATTATACAGGGTATTTTAAAAGATAATTACGTTTTTTTTATTAATTTCGTAGCAAAATTAACACCCTGTAGAATTGTAGTATTTTGACATCTAAAACTCTACTTACGTTTAAATGATTTTTAATGTACTCTACTATTGTTAAGAATCATTAGTATAGCTAAATTTTTAATTTTAGTATACAGGGTTGGTCGAAACTCGGAATGAGTATTTTCTGAGTTTTCTTAAATAGAACACCCTGTATTTTAGTATTGTAATAAAATGATATTTTATGGTACTTTTTTATTTCTTAAGCATTCCCTATACCTAACTGCTTTAATTTGTGCTTAATTGTTAATCGCACCAACAATCTTAACTACGTAGGTATTTTGATAGCTAAACCATTATTGGTAATTTTAAGGACCAGTCTGGATTAATATGTATTTATTTCTGAAAAATTAATTGGGATTGAGTATTTTCACGGCCAACCTAATAAAATTTTACGTATTTTTTGTTGCAATTAATGTTTAGCTTGAATCACCAATAACTCACAAATTAAAGCAGTTAGGTATAGGGAATGCTTAAGAAATAAAAAAGTACTATAAAATATCATTTCATTACAATACAAAAATACAGGGTATTCCATTTAAGAAAACTCAGAAAATACTCGTTCCGAGTTTCGACCAACCCTATATACTAAAATTAAAAATTTAGCTATACTAATGATTCTTGCCAATAGTAGAGTATATTAAAAATCATTTGAACGTAAGTAGAGTTTTAGATGTCAAACTACTACAATTCTACAGGGTGTGAATATTGCTACGAAATTAATAAAAAACGTAATTATCTTTTAAAATACCCTGTATAATATTACAAAACCTCATATTTTAAGAAAGAAGACATCGAAGAGAATCCAAAAATATAAAAATATACAGGGTGTCCCATTTAAAAAAACGAAGTTATAAGCAACTTCCAGTATAACCGGAAGTTGCGAAGAGATGAAAATATTTTCATTTAATAGATCATCCTTCAAAACCCCTTTATTCCAATGTTCATGATTCTGTTGCCTTTAGTTCTCGAGATATTTCTAATAGGCCAGTTATCTGCCTCACCCTATATAGATAATATAAGACGTCATTTTAGCCCTAAACACAAAAAGTTTTATAATTACCCAAAAATTAATTAGCTAGCAAACCATTCTCAATAGCGAATTTATAAAAAATTCTTTAGTTAAAGCAAGTGGAATTTCATGTCCAAAAGCACAACAAAAATTCAAAAATATCAGCTTATCACTAAGGACTGTCGTCCGAAGACTTGAAATGATGATTAAAATTATACAAAATTATCTTTTTTAGAAGGTAACTTGATGTGGTATCTAATTCCTTTGGATGAAAATGTTGATAGAACTGACACAGCTCAGTTATTAACATTTATTCGAGAAATTAATACCGATTTGAATATTTATAAAGAACTGTTATCAACGGAATACGTAAAATCTCAAACAGCAGGAAACGATACTTTTGAAGTATAGTCAGGAATTTTTCGGAAAATCATAAATTACCTCTTAAGCAATTAATAAGAGCACCAAATTTAAGATGAGCATATAATATATTGGCATGTTGAAACAACTTAGATGACGTTCACGAACAATTTCCAGAACATGATTTATTATCTTTTCACTGCATAATCAGCTGGTATTGTTCAAAAATATTTGGCATGTAGACAAAGTCATTTCAATTAGATACATATAAGTAATATTGTTAATTTTATTCGTTCGAGATGATTAAATTATTGTGAATTCGTAGCATTTTTGGAAGAGCTAGAAACAAAACACACTGATGTCGTATACCACATTCATATTTAATGGATAAGTTTAGGAAAAGCTCTTGAAATATGCTGTAAATTAAGGGAGGAAATTTCTTTATTTTTAGAAATGAAAACTGCGACGCCTTTGATAAATTTACAATTTTTGAATGGACATGCGATTTTTCGTTTACCTGGACATAATCATTTAAATATTTTAAACATAACATTGAAGAACAAAAATTTATACGGGCACAAACTTTTAAAATGAAACTTAAATTATTCCTTCATCATATAAAAAAGTTTGATTTCTTCTACTTTCCATCATCAAAATTTACTATTTTAGTAAATTTACTATTTTATTTTGGATTTAAGCCACAATTTAAGTTTGAAATTAAATATATTTGAAGTTTCGACCTCCCCTTCGGAAATCGTTATCAAAAAATCGTATTTTTTGTCAAATATATTATTCAATTTCAAATAATTTAAATTGTGGCTTTATTCCTAAATAAAATAGTAAATTACATTAGATGTCACAATAAAATAGCTTCAGAGCATTAATAAAAAAGTGTGAAGGGAATCTAGGATTTCACTTTTCAACTTAAAAATAAACTCAAAATAACTTTATTTATTTTTATTTAACGCGCTTGCATCTATGTATTTAAGCACGGAATTTGTCTTCAAATATTATATGTATAAGTAGCTAATAGCCACGTGAAAACAGAAATATATTTTTATAATTTTTATTTAGCTTAAGGGCGTAGGTGCAAAATATCGAGCGAATGCTTTTTAAATGCATTTATTTTTTCGAATCCTAAAGAAAGTATTAATATTTTTGAAAAATTTAAACTCCTTGAAAGACTACATTTAGAGATTAGCGAGAGACGAAAATCCCTTAGAAAAAACAAAAAGTTTATTTTTAAGGTGATACAGTAGCGATCAACAGGTAGCCAAAACGCGTTCCAAGATTGCCGCTGTAATTTTGAATATTTTTTCGAGATATTTGAGGAATTCAAATTCAAACAGAGCTCAATTTGAAAAATATTTTAATATGTGTAAATTACTCTGTAATTAAATACAATATTAAAAAAACGAGACTGTACCGCCATTAAGAAGAACAAAAAAATGCACTTTCTTCAAATAAACTTTTTTATCCGATGCCTAGATTTTGTGTCATTTTGGAACTACTAAAATTTTTCATTTCATTAGTAGGTACTTTTCATTAGTTTTTTCTTGTGTGAAGCCAATTATAATTTCCTACCACAATAATATCTACCTTTGTGTGATGCTTTGATATTAAAATGGACCAAACAAACCTCATCAACTCTTGTACACCAAAGAAAAGTACACACGAGAACTTCGGCAGTTTCATTACCTGGAGGTTTCCAAACATCCTGGACTTTAGGCATCGGATAAAAAAATTTATTTGAAGAAAGTGTATTTTTTTGTTCTTCTTAATGGCGGTACAGGCTCGTTTTTTTAATATTGTATTTAATTACAGAGTAATTTCCACATATTAATATATTTTTCAAATTGGGCTCTCTACCGACATTCTTTATTATATTACGAATACGTGTGCCAAATATCTCGAAAAAATATTCAAAATTACAGCCGCAATCTTGGACCGCGTTTTTGCTACCTGTTGATCGTTACTGTTTCTTCTTAAGGAGAAGTTTGAAATTAAAAATCACACTCAATTTTATCTTTTTTTTTTCACTTGTTAAAATAAACATTTTAGATGTTTTCCGGGACTTTCAGCCCTCGGTAATAATGTAATATTTCATTCTGCGTTTAGATTTTTTAAAAATACTTATTAGTTTTTTTAGGATTCGACAAAACTGAATGCATTTAAAAAGCATTGGCCCGAAATTTTTTTGCGCCTATGCTCGTTTAATGCATCGACAAGTAAGGCCATTGTCCATTGTCATGGTAAAGTTGATTTCGCAATCAGATTACAGTGTAATGTGTACTGTGTGTGTGTGTGTGTGTGTGTGTGTGTGTGTGTGTGTGTGTGTGTGTGTGTGTGTGTGTGTGTGTGTGTGTGTGTGTGTGTGTGTGTGTGTGTGTGTGTGTGTGTGTGTGTGTGTGTGTGTGTGTGTGTGTGTGTGTGTGTGTGTGTGTGTGTGTGTGTGTGTGTGTGTGTGTGTGTGTGTGTGTGTGTGTGTGTGTGTGTGTGTGTGTGTGTGTGTGTGTGTGTGTGTGTGTGTGTGTGT